>NC_082643.1:20487408-20722738 GCF_028023285.1 Balaenoptera ricei
TACGCGTTAGGGTTAGGGTAGTTATTAAACCTATCCCACTCTCTAGATACCCCTTAGCACGTAAAGGAATATTATTTGGGGGTCCAGCCATGGAGAAGAGTTTAGACACTAGGTTAAAATAAGGAACACATACATTATAAAGAAATCACATTAGGATTCTCTTTTTAAGCTGTTCCTTAAAACACTAGTGCTTAGGAAATCTATTGGAGGCAGAAGCAGTCAAGGGTAGCCTAGGGTTAGGGTTAGGCTTAGGGTTAGGCTTAGGGTACGGGTTCGGGTATGGCGTAGGGTATGGGTTAGGGTTAGGGTTAGGGTTAGTGTTAGGGTTAGGGCTCGGTTTAGGGTACGGGTTAGGATAAGGGTACGTGTTAGGGTTAGGGTAGGGGTTAGGGTTAGGGTACGCGTTAGGGTTAGGGTAGTTATTAAACCTATCCCACTCTCTAGATACCCCTTAGCACGTAAAGGAATATTATTTGGGGGTCCAGCCATGGAGAAGAGTTTAGACACTAGGATAAGATAAGGAACACACCCATTATAAAGAAATCACATTAGGATTCTCTTTTTAAGCTGTTCCTTAAAACACTAGTGCTTAGGAAATCTCTTGGAGGCAGAAGCAGTCAAGGGTAGCCTAGGGTTAGGGTTAGGCTTAGGGTACGGCTTAGGGTACGGGTTCGGGGAGGGGTTCGGGTACGGCGTAGGGTATGGGTTAGGGTTACTGTTAGGTTTACGGCTCGGTTTAGGGTACGGTGTAGGATTAGGGTACGTGTTAGTGTTAGGGTAGGGGTTAGGGTTAGGGTACGTGTTAGGGTTAGGGTAGTTATTAAACCTATCCCACTCTCTAGATACCCCTTAGCACGTAAAGGAATATTATTTGGGGGTCCAGCCATGGAGAAGAGTTTAGACACTAGGATAAGATAAGGAACACACCCATTATAAAGAAATCACTTTAGGATTCTCTTTTTAAGCTGTTCCTTAAAACACTAGTGCTTAGGAAATCTATTGGAGGCAGAAGGAGTCAAGGGTAGCCTAGGGTTAGGGTTAGGCTTAGGGTTAGGCTTAGGGTACGGCTTAGGGTATGGCTTCGGGGAGGGGGTCGGGTACGGCGTAGGGTATGGGTTAGGGTTAGGGTTAGGGTTAGTGTTAGGGTTAGGGCTCGGTTTAGGGTACGGGTTAGGATTAGGGTACGTGTTAGGGTTTGGGTAGGGGTTAGGGTTAGGGTACGCGTTAGGGTTAGGGTAGTTATTAAACCTATCCCACTCTCTAGATACCCCTTAGCACGTAAAGGAATATTATTTGGGGGTCCAGCCATGGAGAAGAGTTTAGACACTAGGATAAGATTAGGAACACACCCATTATAAAGAAATCACATTAGGATTCTCTTTTTAAGCTGTTCCTTAAAACACTAGTGCTTAGGAAATCTATTGGAGGCAGAAGCAGTCAAGGGTAGCCTAGGGTTAGGGTTAGGCTTAGGGTTAGGCTTAGGGTACGGCTTAGGGTACGGGTTCGGGTACGGTGTAGGGTATGGGTTAGGGTTAGGGTTAGGGTCAGTGTTAGGGTTAGGGCTCGGTTTACGGTACGGGTTAGGATTAGGGTACGTGTTAGGGTTAGGGTAGGGGTTAGGGTTAGGGTACGCGTTAGGGTTAGGGTAGTTATTAAACCTATCCCACTCTCTAGATACCCCTTAGCACGTAAAGGAATATTATTTGGGGGTCCAGCCATGGAGAAGAGTTTAGACACTATAACACACCCATTATAAAGAAATCACATTAGGATTCTCTTTTTAAGCTGTTCCTTAAAACACTAGTGCTTAGGAAATCTCTTGGAGGCAGAAGCAGTCAAGTGTAGCCTAGGGTTAGGGTTAGGCTTAGGGTTAGGCTTATGGTACGGCTTAGGGTACGGGTTCGGGGAGGGGTTCGGGTACGGCGTAGGGTATGGGTTAGGGTTACTGTTAGGTTTAGGGCTCGGTTTAGGGTACGGTGTAGGATTAGGGTACGTGTTAGGGTTAGGGTAGGGGTTAGGGTTAGGGTACGCATTAGGGTTAGGGTAGTTATTAAACCTATCCCACTCACTAGATACCCCTTAGCACGTAAAGGAATATTATTTGGGGGTCCAGCCATGGAGAAGAATTTAGACACTAGGATAAGATAAGGAACACACCCATTATAAAGAAATCACTTTAGGATTCTCTTTTTAAGCTGTTCCTTAAAACACTAGTGCTTAGGAAATCTATTGGAGGCAGAAGCAGTCAAGGGTAGCCTAGGGTTAGGGTTAGGCTTAGGGTTAGGCTTAGGGTACGACTTAGGGTACGGGTTCGGGGAGGGGTTCGGGTACGGCGTAGGGTATGGGTTAGGGTTAGGGTTAGGGTTAGGGTTAGTGTTAGGGTTAGGGCTCGGTTTAGGGTACGGGTTAGGATTAGGGTACGTGTTAGGGTTAGGGTAGGGGTTAGGGTTAGGGTACGCGTTAGGGTTAGGGTAGTTATTAAACCTATCCCACTCTCTAGATACCCCTTAGCACGTAAAGGAATATTATTTGGGGGTCCAGCCATGGAGAAGAGTTTAGACACTAGGTTAAAATAAGGAACACATACATTATAAAGAAATCACATTAGGATTCTCTTTTTAAGCTGTTCCTTAAAACACTAGTGCTTAGGAAATCTATTGGAGGCAGAAGCAGTCAAGGGTAGCCTAGGGTTAGGGTTAGGCTTAGGGTTAGGCTTAGGGTACGGCTTAGGGTACGGTTCGGGGAGGTGTTCGGGTACGGCGTAGGGTATGGGTTAGGGTTAGGGTTAGGGTTCGTGTTAGGGTTAGGGCTCGGTTTAGGGTACGGGTTAGGATTAGGGTACGTGTTAGGGTTAGGGTAGGGGTTAGGGTTAGGGTACGCATTAGGGTTAGGGTAGTTACTAAACCTATCCCACTCTCTAGATACCCCTTAGCACGTAAAGGAATATTACTTGGGGGTCCAGCCATGGAGAAGAGTTTAGACACTAGGATAAGATAAGGAACACACCCATTATAAAGAAATCACATTAGGATTCTCTTTTTCAGCTGTTCCTTAAAACACTAGTGCTTAGGAAATCTATTGGAGGCAGAAGCAGTCAAGGGTAGCCTAGGGTTAGGGTTAGGCTTAGGGTTAGGCTTAGGGTACGGCTTAGGGTACGGGTTCGGGGAGGGGTTCGGGTACGGCGTAGGGTATGGGTTAGGGTTAGGGTTAGGGTTAGTGTTAGGGTTAGGGCTCGGTTTAGGGTACGGGTTAGGATTAGGGTACGTGTTAGGGTTAGGGTAGGGGTTAGGGTTAGGGTACGCGTTAGGGTTAGGGTAGTTATTAAACCTATCCCACTCTCTAGATACCCCTTAGCACGTAAAGGAATATTATTTGGGGGTCCAGCCATGGAGAAGAGTTTAGACACTAGATTAAAATAAGGAACACATACATTATAAAGAAATCACATTAGGATTCTCTTTTTAAGCTGTTCCTTAAAACACTAGTGCTTAGGAAATCTATTGGAGGCAGAAGCAGTCAAGGGTAGCCTAGGGTTAGGGTTAGGCTTAGGGTTAGGCTTAGGGTACGGGTTCGGGTATGGCGTAGGGTATGGGTTAGGGTTAGGGTTAGGGTTAGTGTTAGGGTTAGGGCTCGGTTTAGGGTACGGGTTAGGATAAGGGTACGTGTTAGGGTTAGGGTAGGGGTTAGGGTTAGGGTACGCGTTAGGGTTAGGGTAGTTATTAAACCTATCCCACTCTCTAGATACCCCTTAGCACGTAAAGGAATATTATTTGGGGGTCCAGCCATGGAGAAGAGTTTAGACACTAGGATAAGATAAGGAACACACCCATTATAAAGAAATCACATTAGGATTCTCTTTTTAAGCTGTTCCTTAAAACACTAGTGCTTAGGAAATCTCTTGGAGGCAGAAGCAGTCAAGGGTAGCCTAGGGTTAGTGTTAGGCTTAGGGTACGGCTTAGGGTACGGGTTCGGGGAGGGGTTCGGGTACGGCGTAGGGTATGGGTTAGGGTTACTGTTAGGTTTAGGGCTCGGTTTAGGGTACGGTGTAGGATTAGGGTACGTGTTAGTGTTAGGGTAGGGGTTAGGGTTAGGGTACGTGTTAGGGTTAGGGTAGTTATTAAACCTATCCCACTCTCTAGATACCCCTTAGCACGTAAAGGAATATTATTTGGGGGTCCAGCCATGGAGAAGAGTTTAGACACTAGGATAAGATAAGGAACACACCCATTATAAAGAAATCACTTTAGGATTCTCTTTTTAAGCTGTTCCTTAAAACACTAGTGCTTAGGAAATCTATTGGAGGCAGAAGGAGTCAAGGGTAGCCTAGGGTTAGGGTTAGGCTTAGGGTTAGGCTTAGGGTACGGCTTAGGGTATGGCTTCGGGGAGGGGGTCGGGTACAGCGTAGGGTATGGGTTAGGGTTAGGGTTAGGGTTAGTGTTAGGGTTAGGGCTCGGTTTAGGGTACGGGTTAGGATTAGGGTACGTGTTAGGGTTTGGGTAGGGGTTAGGGTTAGGGTACGCATTAGGGTTAGGGTAGTTATTAAACCTATCCCACTCTCTAGATACCCCTTAGCACGTAAAGGAATATTATTTGGGGGTCCAGCCATGGAGAAGAGTTTAGACACTAGGATAAGATTAGGAACACACCCATTATAAAGAAATCACATTAGGATTCTCTTTTTAAGCTGTTCCTTAAAACACTAGTGCTTAGGAAATCTATTGGAGGCAGAAGCAGTCAAGGGTAGCCTAGGGTTAGGGTTAGGCTTAGGGTTAGGCTTAGGGTACGGCTTAGGGTACGGGTTCGGGTACGGTGTAGGGTATGGGTTAGGGTTAGGGTTAGGGTCAGTGTTAGGGTTAGGGCTCGGTTTACGGTACGGGTTAGGATTAGGGTACGTGTTAGGGTTAGGGTAGGGGTTAGGGTTAGGGTACGCGTTAGGGTTAGGGTAGTTATTAAACCTATCCCACTCTCTAGATACCCCTTAGCACGTAAAGGAATATTATTTGGGGGTCCAGCCATGGAGAAGAGTTTAGACACTATAACACACCCATTATAAAGAAATCACATTAGGATTCTCTTTTTAAGCTGTTCCTTAAAACACTAGTGCTTAGGAAATCTCTTGGAGGCAGAAGCAGTCAAGTGTAGCCTAGGGTTAGGGTTAGGCTTAGGGTTAGGCTTATGGTACGGCTTAGGGTACGGGTTCGGGGAGGGGTTCGGGTACGGCGTAGGGTATGGGTTAGGGTTACTGTTAGGTTTAGGGCTCGGTTTAGGGTACGGTGTAGGATTAGGGTACGTGTTAGGGTTAGGGTAGGGGTTAGGGTTAGGGTACGCATTAGGGTTAGGGTAGTTATTAAACCTATCCCACTCACTAGATACCCCTTAGCACGTAAAGGAATATTATTTGGGGGTCCAGCCATGGAGAAGAATTTAGACACTAGGATAAGATAAGGAACACACCCATTATAAAGAAATCACTTTAGGATTCTCTTTTTAAGCTGTTCCTTAAAACACTAGTGCTTAGGAAATCTATTGGAGGCAGAAGCAGTCAAGGGTAGCCTAGGGTTAGGGTTAGGCTTAGGGTTAGGCTTAGGGTACGACTTAGGGTACGGGTTCGGGGAGGGGTTCGGGTACGGCGTAGGGTATGGGTTAGGGTTAGGGTTAGGGTTAGGGTTAGTGTTAGGGTTAGGGCTCGGTTTAGGGTACGGGTTAGGATTAGGGTACGTGTTAGGGTTAGGGTAGGGGTTAGGGTTAGGATACGCGTTAGGGTTAGGGTAGTTATTAAACCTATCCCACTCTCTAGATACCCCTTAGCACGTAAAGGAATATTATTTGGGGGTCCAGCCATGGAGAAGAGTTTAGACACTAGGTTAAAATAAGGAACACATACATTATAAAGAAATCACATTAGGATTCTCTTTTTAAGCTGTTCCTTAAAACACTAGTGCTTAGGAAATCTATTGGAGGCAGAAGCAGTCAAGGGTAGCCTAGGGTTAGGGTTAGGCTTAGGGTTAGGCTTAGGGTACGGCTTAGGGTACGGTTCGGGGAGGTGTTCGGGTACGGCGTAGGGTATGGGTTAGGGTTAGGGTTAGGGTTCGTGTTAGGGTTAGGGCTCGGTTTAGGGTACGGGTTAGGATTAGGGTACGTGTTAGGGTTAGGGTAGGGGTTAGGGTTAGGGTACGCATTAGGGTTAGGGTAGTTAGTAAACCTATCCCACTCTCTAGATACCCCTTAGCACGTAAAGGAATATTACTTGGGGGTCCAGCCATGGAGAAGAGTTTAGACACTAGGATAAGATAAGGAACACACCCATTATAAAGAAATCACATTAGGATTCTCTTTTTCAGCTGTTCCTTAAAACACTAGTGCTTAGGAAATCTATTGGAGGCAGAAGCAGTCAAGGGTAGCCTAGGGTTAGGGTTAGGCTTAGGGTTAGGCTTAGGGTACGGCTTAGGGTACGGGTTCGGGGAGGGGTTCGGGTACGGCGTAGGGTATGGGTTAGGGTTAGGGTTAGGGTTAGTGTTAGGGTTAGGGCTCGGTTTAGGGTACGGGTTAGGATTAGGGTACGTGTTAGGGTTAGGGTAGGGGTTAGGGTTAGGGTACGCGTTAGGGTTAGGGTAGTTATTAAACCTATCCCACTCTCTAGATACCCCTTAGCACGTAAAGGAATATTATTTGGGGGTCCAGCCATGGAGAAGAGTTTAGACACTAGGTTAAAATAAGGAACACATACATTATAAAGAAATCACATTAGGATTCTCTTTTTAAGCTGTTCCTTAAAACACTAGTGCTTAGGAAATCTATTGGAGGCAGAAGCAGTCAAGGGTAGCCTAGGGTTAGGGTTAGGCTTAGGGTTAGGCTTAGGGTACGGGTTCGGGTATGGCGTAGGGTATGGGTTAGGGTTAGGGTTAGGGTTAGTGTTAGGGTTAGGGCTCGGTTTAGGGTACGGGTTAGGATAAGGGTACGTGTTAGGGTTAGGGTAGGGGTTAGGGTTAGGGTACGCGTTAGGGTTAGGGTAGTTATTAAACCTATCCCACTCTCTAGATACCCCTTAGCACGTAAAGGAATATTATTTGGGGGTCCAGCCATGGAGAAGAGTTTAGACACTAGGATAAGATAAGGAACACACCCATTATAAAGAAATCACATTAGGATTCTCTTTTTAAGCTGTTCCTTAAAACACTAGTGCTTAGGAAATCTCTTGGAGGCAGAAGCAGTCAAGGGTAGCCTAGGGTTAGGGTTAGGCTTAGGGTACGGCTTAGGGTACGGGTTCGGGGAGGGGTTCGGGTACGGCGTAGGGTATGGGTTAGGGTTACTGTTAGGTTTACGGCTCGGTTTAGGGTACGGTGTAGGATTAGGGTACGTGTTAGTGTTAGGGTAGGGGTTAGGGTTAGGGTACGTGTTAGGGTTAGGGTAGTTATTAAACCTATCCCACTCTCTAGATACCCCTTAGCACGTAAAGGAATATTATTTGGGGGTCCAGCCATGGAGAAGAGTTTAGACACTAGGATAAGATAAGGAACACACCCATTATAAAGAAATCACTTTAGGATTATCTTTTTAAGCTGTTCCTTAAAACACTAGTGCTTAGGAAATCTATTGGAGGCAGAAGGAGTCAAGGGTAGCCTAGGGTTAGGGTTAGGCTTAGGGTTAGGCTTAGGGTACGGCTTAGGGTACGGGTTCGGGTACGGTGTAGGGTATGGGTTAGGGTTAGGGTTAGGGTCAGTGTTAGGGTTAGGGCTCGGTTTACGGTACGGGTTAGGATTAGGGTACGTGTTAGGGTTAGGGTAGGGGTTAGGGTTAGGGTACGCGTTAGGGTTAGGGTAGTTATTAAACCTATCCCACTCTCTAGATACCCCTTAGCACGTAAAGGAATATTATTTGGGGGTCCAGCCATGGAGAAGAGTTTAGACACTATAACACACCCATTATAAAGAAATCACATTAGGATTCTCTTTTTAAGCTGTTCCTTAAAACACTAGTGCTTAGGAAATCTCTTGGAGGCAGAAGCAGTCAAGGGTAGCCTAGGGTTAGGGTTAGGCTTAGGGTTAGGCTTATGGTACGGCTTAGGGTACGGGTTCGGGGAGGGGTTCGGGTACGGCGTAGGGTATGGGTTAGGGTTACTGTTAGGTTTAGGGCTCGGTTTAGGGTACGGTGTAGGATTAGGGTACGTGTTAGGGTTAGGGTAGGGGTTAGGGTTAGGGTACGCATTAGGGTTAGGGTAGTTATTAAACCTATCCCACTCACTAGATACCCCTTAGCACGTAAAGGAATATTATTTGGGGGTCCAGCCATGGAGAAGAATTTAGACACTAGGATAAGATAAGGAACACACCCATTATAAAGAAATCACTTTAGGATTCTCTTTTTAAGCTGTTCCTTAAAACACTAGTGCTTAGGAAATCTATTGGAGGCAGAAGCAGTCAAGGGTAGCCTAGGGTTATGGTTAGGCTTAGGGTTAGGCTTAGGATACGGCTTAGTGTATGGCTTCGGGGAGGGCGTCGGATACGGCGTAGGGTATGGGTTAGGGTTAGGGTTAGGGTTAGTGTTAGGGTTAGGGCTCGGTTTAGGGTACGGGTTAGGATTAGGGTACGTGTTAGGGTTTGGGTAGGGGTTAGGGTTAGGGTACGCGTTAGGGTTAGGGTAGTTATTAAACCTATCCCACTCTCTAGATACCCCTTAGCACGTAAAGGAATATTATTTGGGGGTCCAGCCATGGAGAAGAGTTTAGACACTAGGATAAGATAAGGAACACACCCATTATAAAGAAATCACATTAGGATTCTCTTTTTAAGCTGTTCCTTCAAACACTAGTGCTTAGGAAATCTATTGGAGGCAGAAGCAGTCAAGGGTAGCCTAGGGTTAGGGTTAGGCTTAGGGTTAGGCTTAGGGTACGGCTTAGTGTATGGGTTAGGTTTAGGGTTAGGGTTAGTGTTAGGGTTAGGGCTCGGTTTAGGGTACGGGTTAGGATTAGGGTACGTGTTAGGGTTAGGGTACGGTTTAGGGTTAGGGTACTTTTTAGGGTTAGGGTAGTTATTAAACCTATCCCACTCTCTAGATACCCCTTAGCATGTAAAGGAATATTATTTGGGGGTCCAGCCATGGAGAAGAGTTTAGACACAAGGATAAGATAAGGAACACACCCATTATAAAGAAATCACATTAGGATTCTCTTTTTAAGCTGTTCCTTCAAACACTATTGCTTAGGAAATCTATTGGAGGCAGAAGCAGTCAAGGGTAGCCTAGGGTTAGGGTTAGGCTTAGGGTTAGGCTTAGGGTACGGCTTAGGGTACGGTTTGGGGGAGGGGTTCGGGTACGGCGTAGGGTATGAGTTAGGGTTAGGGTTAGGGTTAGTGTTAGGGTTAGGGCTCGGTTTAGGGTACGGGTTAGGATTAGGGTACGTGTTAGGGTTTGGGTAGGGGTTAGGGTTAGGGTACGCGTTAGGGTTAGGGTAGTTATTAAACCTATCCCACTCTCTAGATACCCCTTAGCACGTAAAGGAATATTATTTGGGGGTCCAGCCATGGAGAAGAGTTTAGACACTAGGATAAGATAAGGAACACACCCATTATAAAGAAATCACATTAGGATTCTCTTTTTAAGCTGTTCCTTAAAACACTAGTGCTTAGGAAATCTATTGGAGGCAGAAGCAGTCAAGGGTAGCCTAGGGTTAGGGTTAGGCTTAGGGTTAGGCTTAGGGTACGGCTTAGGGTACGGGTTCGGGTACGGCGTAGGGTATGGGTTAGGGTTAGGGTTAGGGTTAGTGTTAGGGTTAGGGCTCGGTTTACGGTACGGGTTAGGATTAGGGTACGTGTTAGGGTTAGGGTAGGGGTTAGGGTTAGGGTACGCGTTAGGGTTAGGGTAGTTATTAAACCTATCCCACTCTCTAGATACCCCTTAGCACGTAAAGGAATATTATTTGGGGGTCCAGCCATGGAGAAGAGTTTAGACACTAGAACACACCCATTATAAAGAAATCACATTAGGATTCTCTTTTTAAGCTGTTCCTTAAAACACTAGTGCTTAGGAAATCTCTTGGAAGCAGAAGCAGTCAAGGGTAGCCTAGGGTTAGGGTTAGGCTTAGGGTTAGGCTTATGGTACGGCTTAGGGTACGGGTTCGGGGAGGGGTTCGGGTACGGCGTAGGGTATGGGTTAGGGTTACTGTTAGGTTCAGGGCTCGGTTTAGGGTACGGTGTAGGATTAGGGTACGTGTTAGAGTTAGGGTAGGGGTTAGGGTTAGGGTACGCATTAGGGTTAGGGTAGTTATTAAACCTATCCCACTCTCTAGATACCCCTTAGCACGTAAAGGAATATTATTTGGGGGTCCAGCCATGGAGAAGAGTTTAGACACTAGGATAAGATAAGGAACACACCCATTATAAAGAAATCACTTTAGGATTCTCTTTTTAAGCTGTTCCTTAAAACACTAGTGCTTAGGAAATCTATTGGAGGCAGAAGCAGTCAAGGGTAGCCTAGGGTTAGGGTTAGGCTTAGGGTTAGGCTTAGGGTACGGCTTAGGGTACGGTTTCGGGTACGGCGTAGGGTATGGGTTAGGGTTAGGGTTAGGGTTAGTGTTAGGGTTAGGGCTCGGTTTACGGTACGGGTTAGGATTAGGGTACGTGTTAGGGTTAGGGTAGGGGTTAGGGTTAGGGTACGCGTTAGGGTTAGGGTAGTTATTAAACCTATCCCACTCTCTAGATACCCCTTAGCACGTAAAGGAATATTATTTGGGGGTCCAGCCATGGAGAAGAGTTTAGACACTAGGATAAGATAAGGAACACACCCATTATAAAGAAATCACTTTAGGATTCTCTTTTTAAGCTGTTCCTTAAAACACTAGTGCTTAGGAAATCTATTGGAGGCAGAAGCAGTCAAGGGTAGCCTAGGGTTAGGGTTAGGCTTAGGGTTAGGCTTAGGGTACGGCTTAGGGTACGGGTTCGGGGAGGGGTTCGGGTACGGCGTAGGGTATGGGTTAGGGTTAGGGTTAGGGTTCGTGTTAGGGTTAGGGCTTGGTTTAGCGTACGGGTTAGGTTTAGGGTACGTGTTAGGGTTAGGGTAGGGGTTAGGGTTAGGGTACGCATTAGGGATAGGGTAGTTATTAAACCTATCCCACTCTCTAGATACCCCTTAGCACGTAAAGGAATATTATTTGGGGGTCCAGCCATGGAGAAGAGTTTAGACACTAGGATAAGATAAGGAACACACCCATTATAGAGAAATCACATTAGGATTCTCTTTTTCAGCTGTTCCTTAAAAGACTAGTGCTTAGGAAATCTATTGGAGGCAGAAGCAGTCAAGGGTAGCCTAGGGTTAGGTTTAGGCTTAGGGTTAGGCTTAGGGTACGGCTTAGGGTACGGGTTCGGGTATGGCGTAGGGTATGGGTTAGGGTTAGGGTTAGGGTTAGTGTTAGGGTTAGGGCTCGGTTTAGGGTACGGGTTAGGATTAGGGTACGTGTTAGGGTTTGGGTAGGGGTTAGGGTTAGGGTACGCGTTAGGGTTAGGGTAGTTATTAAACCTATCCCACTCTCTAGATACCCCTTAGCACGTAAAGGAATATTATTTGGGGGTCCAGCCATGGAGAAGAGTTTAGACACTAGGATAAGATAAGGAACACACCCATTATAGAGAAATCACATTAGCATTCTCTTTTTCAGCTGTTCCTTAAAACACTAGTGCTTAGGAAATCTCTTGGAGGCAGAAGCAGTCAAGGGTAGCCTAGGGTTAGGGTTAGGCCTAGGGTTAGGCTTAGGGTACGGCTTAGGGTACGGTTCGGGGAGGGGTTCGGGTACGGCGTAGGGTATGGGTTAGGGTTAGGGTTAGGGTTCGTGTTAGGGTTAGGGCTCGGTTTAGGGTACGGGTTAGGATTAGGGTACGTGTTAGGGTTAGGGTAGGGGTTAGGGTTAGGGTACGCGTTAGGGTTAGGGTAGTTATTAAACCTATCCCACTCTCTAGATACCCCTTAGCACGTAAAGGAATATTATTTGGGGGTCCAGCCATGGAGAAGAGTTTAGACACTAGGATAAGATAAGGAACACACCCATTATAAAGAAATCACATTAGGATTCTCTTTTTAAGCTGTTCTTTCAAACACTAGTGCTTAGCAAATCTATTGGAGGCAGAAGCAGTCAAGGGTAGCCTAGGGTTAGGGTTAGGCTTAGGGTACGGCTTAGGGTACGGCTTAGGGTACGGGTTCGGGGAGGGGTTCGGGTATGGCGTAGGGTATGGGTTAGGGTTAGGGTTAGGGTTAGTGTTAGGGTTAGGGCTCGGTTTAGGGTACGGGTTAGGATTAGGGTACGTGATAGGGTTAGGGTAGGGGTTAGGGTTAGGGTACGCATTAGGGTTAGGGTAGTTATTAAACCTATCCCACTCTCTAGATACCCCTTAGCACGTAAAGGCATATTATTTGGGGGTCCAGCCATGGAGAAGAGTTTAGACACTAGGATAAGATAAGGAACACACCCATTATAAAGAAATCACATTAGGATTCTCTTTTTAAGCTGTTCCTTAAAACACTAGTGCTTAGGAAATCTATTGGAGGCAGAAGCAGTCAAGGGTAGCCTAGGGTTAGGGTTAGGCTTAGGGTTAGGCTTAGGGTACGGCTTAGGGTACGGTTCGGGGAGGTGTTCGGGTACGGCGTAGGGTATGGGTTAGGGTTAGGGTTAGGGTTCTTGTTAGGGTTAGGGCTCGGTTTAGGGTACGGGTTAGGATTAGGGTACGTGTTAGGGTTAGGGTAGGGGTTAGGGTTAGGGTACGCATTAGGGTTAGGGTAGTTAGTAAACCTATCCCACTCTCTAGATACCCCTTAGCACGTAAAGGAATATTACTTGGGGGTCCAGCCATGGAGAAGAGTTTAGACACTAGGATAAGATAAGGAACACACCCATTATAAAGAAATCACATTAGGATTCTCTTTTTAAGCTGTTCCTTAAAACACTAGTGCTTAGGAAATCTATTGGAGGCAGAAGCAGTCAAGGGTAGCCTAGGGTTAGGGTTAGGCTTAGGGTTAGGCTTAGGGTACGGCTTAGGGTACGGTTTCGGGGAGGTGTTCGGGTACGGCGTAGGGTATGGGTTAGGGTTAGGGTTAGGGTTAGTGTTAGGGTTAGGGCTCGGTTTAGGGTACGGGTTAGGATTAGGGTACGTGTTAGGGTTAGGGTAGGGGTTAGGGTTAGGGTACGCGTTAGGGTTAGGGTAGTTATTAAACCTATCCCACTCTCTAGATACCCCTTAGCACGTAAAGGAATATTATTTGGGGGTCCAGCCATGGAGAAGAGTTTAGACACTAGGTTAAAATAAGGAACACATACATTATAAAGAAATCACATTAGGATTCTCTTTTTAAGCTGTTCCTTAAAACACTAGTGCTTAGGAAATCTATTGGAGGCAGAAGCAGTCAAGGGTAGCCTAGGGTTAGGGTTAGGCTTAGGGTTAGGGTTAGGGTACGGCTTAGGGTAGGGGTTCGGGGAGGTGTTCGGGTACGGCGTAGGGTATGGGTTAGGGTTAGGGTTAGGGTTCGTGTTAGGGTTAGGGCTCGGTTTAGGGTACGGGTTAGGATTAGGGTACGTGTTAGGGTTAGGGTAGGGGTTAGGGTTAGGGTACGCATTAGGGTTAGGGTAGTTAGTAAACCTATCCCACTCTCTAGATACCCCTTAGCACGTAAAGGAATATTACTTGGGGGTCCAGCCATGGAGAAGAGTTTAGACACTAGGATAAGATAAGGAACACACCCATTATAAAGAAATCACATTAGGATTCTCTTTTTAAGCTGTTCCTTAAAACACTAGTGCTTAGGAAATCTATTGGAGGCAGAAGCAGTCAAGGGTAGCCTAGGGTTAGGGTTAGGCTTAGGGTTAGGCTTAGGGTACGGCTTAGGGTCCGGGTTTGGGGAGGGGTTCGTGTACGACGTAGGGTATGGGTTAGGGTTAGGGTTAGGGTTTGAGTTAGGATTAGGGCTCGGTTTTGGGTACGGGTTAGGATTACGGTACGTTTTAGGGTTAGGGTAGGGGTTAGGGTTAGGGTACGCGTTAGGGTTAGGGTAGTTATTAAACCTATCCCACTCTCTAGATACCCCTTAGCACGTAAAGGAATATTATTTGGGGGTCCAGCCATTGAGAAGAGTTTAGACACTAGGATAAGATAAGGAACACACCCATTATAAAGAAATCACATTAGGATTCTCTTTTTAAGCTGTTCCTTCAAACACTAGTGCTTAGGAAATCTATTGGAGGCAGAAGCAGTCAAGGGTAGCCTAGGGTTAGGGTTAGGCTTAGGGTTAGGCTTAGGGTACGGCTTAGGGTATGGGTTAGGTTTAGGGTTAGGGTTAGTGTTAGGGTTAGGGCTCGGTTTAGGGTACGGGTTAGGATTAGGGTACGTGTTAGGGTTAGGGTACGGTTTAGGGTTAGGGTACTTTTTAGGGTTAGGGTAGTTATTAAACCTATCCCACTCTCTAGATACCCCTTAGCATGTAAAGGAATATTATTTGGGGGTCCAGCCATGGAGAAGAGTTTAGACACAAGGATAAGATAAGGAACACACCCATTATAAAGAAATCACATTAGGATTCTCTTTTTAAGCTGTTCCTTCAAACACTAGTGCTTAGGAAATCTATTGGAGGCAGAAGCAGTCAAGGGTAGCCTAGGGTTAGGGTTAGGCTTAGGGTTAGGCTTAGGGTACGGTTTGGGGGAGGGGTTCGGGTACGGCGTAGGGTATGGGTTAGGGTTAGGGTTAGGGTTAGTGTTAGGGTTAGGGCTCGGTTTAGGGTACGGGTTAGGATTAGGGTACGTGTTAGGGATAGGGTACGGTTTAGGGTTAGGTTACGCGTTAGGGTTAGGGTAGTTATTAAACCTATCCCACTCTCTAGATACCCCTTAGCACGTAAAGGAATATTATTTGGGGGTCCAGCCATGGAGAAGAGTTTAGACACTAGAACACACCCATTATAAAGAAATCACATTAGGATTCTCTTTTTAAGCTGTTCCTTAAAACACTAGTGCTTATGAAATCTCTTGGAGGCAGAAGCAGTCAAGGGTAGCCTAGGGTTAGGGTTAGGCTTAGGGTTAGGCTTATGGTACGGCTTAGGGTACGGGTTCGGGGAGGGGTTCGGGTACGGCGTAGGGTATGGGTTAGGGTTACTGTTAGGTTCAGGGCTCGGTTTAGGGTACGGTGTAGGATTAGGGTACGTGTTAGAGTTAGGGTAGGGGTTAGGGTTAGGGTACGCATTAGGGTTAGGGTAGTTATTAAACCTATCCCACTCTCTAGATACCCCTTAGCACGTAAAGGAATATTATTTGGGGGTCCAGCCATGGAGAAGAGTTTAGACACTAGGATAAGATAAGGAACACACCCATTATAAAGAAATCACTTTAGGATTCTCTTTTTAAGCTGTTCCTTAAAACACTAGTGCTTAGGAAATCTATTGGAGGCAGAAGCAGTCAAGGGTAGCCTAGGGTTAGGGTTAGGCTTAGGGTTAGGCTTAGGGTACGGCTTAGGGTACGGGTTCGGGTACGGCGTAGGGTATGGGTTAGGGTTAGGGTTAGGGTTAGTGTTAGGGTTAGGGCTCGGTTTACGGTACGGGTTAGGATTAGGGTACGTGTTAGGGTTAGGGTAGGGGTTAGGGTTAGGGTACGCGTTAGGGTTAGGGTAGTTATTAAACCTATCCCACTCTCTAGATACCCCTTAGCACGTAAAGGAATATTATTTGGGGGTCCAGCCATGGAGAAGAGTTTAGACACTAGAACACACCCATTATAAAGAAATCACATTAGGATTCTCTTTTTAAGCTGTTCCTTAAAACAGTAGTGCTTAGGAAATCTCTTGGAGGCAGAAGCAGTCAAGGGTAGCCTAGGGTTAGGGTTAGGCTTAGGGTTAGGCTTATGGTACAGCTTAGGGTACGGGTTCGGGGAGGGGTTCGGGTACGGCGTAGGGTATGGGTTAGGGTTACTGTTAGGTTTAGGGCTCGGTTTAGGGTACGGTGTAGGATTAGGGTACGTGTTAGGGTTAGGGTAGGGGTTAGGGTTAGGGTACGCATTAGGGTTAGGGTAGTTATTAAACCTATCCCACTCTCTAGATACCCCTTAGCACGTAAAGGAATATTATTTGGGGGTCCAGCCATGGAGAAGAGTTTAGACACTAGGATAAGATAAGGAACACACCCATTATAAAGAAATCACTTTAGGATTCTCTTTTTAAGCTGTTCCTTAAAACACTAGTGCTTAGGAAATCTATTGGAGGCAGAAGCAGTCAAGGGTAGCCTAGGGTTAGGGTTAGGCTTAGGGTTAGGCTTAGGGTACGGCTTAGGGTACGGGTTCGGGGAGGGGTTCGGGTACGGCGTAGGGTATGGGTTAGGGTTAGGGTTAGGGTTAGTGTTAGGGTTAGGGCTCGGTTTAGCGTACGGGTTAGGTTTAGGGTACGTGTTAGGGTTAGGGTAGGGGTTAGGGTTAGGGTACGCATTAGGGATAGGGTAGTTATTAAACCTATCCCACTCTCTAGATACCCCTTAGCACGTAAAGGAATATTATTTGGGGGTCCAGCCATGGAGAAGAGTTTAGACACTAGGATAAGATAAGGAACACACCCATTATAGAGAAATCACATTAGGATTCTCTTTTTCAGCTGTTCCTTAAAAGACTAGTGCTTAGGAAATCTATTGGAGGCAGAAGCAGTCAAGGGTAGCCTAGGGTTAGGTTTAGGCTTAGGGTTAGGCTTAGGGTACGGCTTAGGGTACGGGTTCGGGTATGGCGTAGGGTATGTGTTAGGGTTAGGGTTAGGGTTAGTGTTAGGGTTAGGGCTCTGTTTAGGGTACGGGTTAGGATTAGGGTACGTGTTAGGGTTTGGGTAGGGGTTAGGGTTAGGGTACGCGTTAGGGTTAGGGTAGTTATTAAACCTATCCCACTCTCTAGATACCCCTTAGCACGTAAAGGAATATTATTTGGGGGTCCAGCCATGGAGAAGAGTTTAGACACTAGGATCAGATAAGGAACACACCCATTATAGAGAAATCACATTAGCATTCTCTTTTTCAGCTGTTCCTTAAAACACTAGTGCTTAGGAAATCTCTTGGAGGCAGAAGCAGTCAAGGGTAGCCTAGGGTTAGGGTTAGGCCTAGGGTTAGGCTTAGGGTACGGCTTAGGGTACGGTTCGGGGAGGGGTTCGGGTACGGCGTAGGGTATGGGTTAGGGTTAGGGTTAGGGTTCGTGTTAGGGTTAGGGCTCGGTTTAGGGTACGGGTTAGGATTAGGGTACGTGTTAGGGTTAGGGTAGGGGTTAGGGTTAGGGTACGCGTTAGGGTTAGGGTAGTTATTAAACCTATCCCACTCTCTAGATACCCCTTAGCACGTAAAGGAATATTATTTGGGGGTCCAGCCATGGAGAAGAGTTGAGACACTAGGATAAGATAAGGAACAGACCCATTATAAAGAAATCACATTAGGATTCTCTTTTTAAGCTGTTCTTTCAAACACTAGTGCTTAGCAAATCTATTGGAGGCAGAAGCAGTCAAGGGTAGCCTAGGGTTAGGGTTAGGCTTAGGGTACGGCTTAGGGTACGGCGTAGGGTACGGGTTCGGGGAGGGGTTCGGGTATGGCGTAGGGTATGGGTTAGGGTTAGGGTTAGGGTTAGTGTTAGGGTTAGGGCTCGGTTTAGGGTACGGGTTAGGATTAGGGTACGTGATAGGGTTAGGGTAGGGGTTAGGGTTAGGGTACGCATTAGGGATAGGGTAGTTATTAAACCTATCCCACTCTCTAGATACCCCTTAGCACGTAAAGGCATATTATTTGGGGGTCCAGCCATGGAGAAGAGTTTAGACACTAGGATAAGATAAGGAACACACCCATTATAAAGAAATCACATTAGGATTCTCTTTTTAAGCTGTTCCTTAAAACACTAGTGCTTAGGAAATCTATTGGAGGCAGAAGCAGTCAAGGGTAGCCTAGGGTTAGGGTTAGGCTTAGGGTTAGGCTTAGGATACGACTTAGGGTACGGGTTCGGGGAGGGGTTCGGGTATGGCGTAGGGTATGGGTTAGGGTTAGGGTTAGGGTTAGGATTAGTGTTAGGGTTAGGGCTCGGTTTAGGGTACGGGTTAGGATTAGGGTTAGGGTTAGGGTTAGGGTAGGGGTTAGGGTTAGGGTACGCGTTAAGGTTAGGGTAGTTATTAAACCTATCCCACTCTCTAGATACCCCTTAGCACGTAAAGGAATATTATTTGGGGGTCCAGCCATGGAGAAGAGTTTAGACACTAGGTTAAAATAAGGAACACATACATTATAAAGAAATCACATTAGGATTCTCTTTTTAAGCTGTTCCTTAAAACACTAGTGCTTAGGAAATCTATTGGAGGCAGAAGCAGTCAAGGGTAGCCTAGGGTTAGGGTTAGGCTTAGGGTTAGGCTTAGGGTACGGCTTAGGGTACGGTTCGGGGAGGTGTTCGGGTACGGCGTAGCGTATGGGTTAGGGTTAGGGTTAGGGTTCGTGTTAGGGTTAGGGCTCGGTTTAGGGTACGGGTTAGGATTAGGGTACGTGTTAGGGTTAGGGTAGGGGTTAGGGTTAGGGTACGCATTAGGGTTAGGGTAGTTAGTAAACCTATCCCACTCTCTAGATACCCCTTAGCACGTAAAGGAATATTACTTGGGGGTCCAGCCATGGAGAAGAGTTTAGACACTAGGATAAGATAAGGAACACACCCATTATAAAGAAATCACATTAGGATTCTCTTTTTAAGCTGTTCCTTAAAACACTAGTGCTTAGGAAATCTATTGGAGGCAGAAGCAGTCAAGGGTAGCCTAGGGTTAGGGTTAGGCTTAGGGTTAGGCTTAGGGTACGGCTTAGGGTACGGGTTCGGGGAGGGGTTTGGGTACGGCGTAGGGTATGGGTTAGGGTTAGGGTTAGGGTTAGTGTTAGGGTTAGGGCTCGGTTTAGGGTACGGGTTAGGATTAGGGTACGTGTTAGGGTTTGGGTAGGGGTTAGGGTTAGGGTACGCGTTAGGGTTAGGGTAGTTATTAAACCTATCCCACTCTCTAGATACCCCTTAGCACGTAAAGGAATATTATTTGGGGGTCCAGCCATGGAGAAGAGTTTAGACACTAGGATAAGATAAGGAACACACCCATTATAAAGAAATCACTTTAGGATTCTCTTTTTAAGCTGTTCCTTAAAACACTAGTGCTTAGGAAATCTATTGGAGGCAGAAGGAGTCAAGGGTAGCCTAGGGTTAGGGTTAGGCTTAGGGTTAGGCTTAGGGTACGGCTTAGGGTACGGGTTCGGGTACGGTGTAGGGTATGGGTTAGGGTTAGGGTTAGGGTCAGTGTTAGGGTTAGGGCTCGGTTTACGGTACGGGTTAGGATTAGGGTACGTGTTAGGGTTAGGGTAGGGGTTAGGGTTAGGGTACGCGTTAGGGTTAGGGTAGTTATTAAACCTATCCCACTCTCTAGATACCCCTTAGCACGTAAAGGAATATTATTTGGGGGTCCAGCCATGGAGAAGAGTTTAGACACTATAACACACCCATTATAAAGAAATCACATTAGGATTCTCTTTTTAAGCTGTTCCTTAAAACAATAGTGCTTAGGAAATCTCTTGGAGGCAGAAGCAGTCAAGTGTAGCCTAGGGTTAGGGTTAGGCTTAGGGTTAGGCTTATGGTACGGCTTAGGGTACGGGTTCGGGGAGGGGTTCGGGTACGGCGTAGGGTATGGGTTAGGGTTACTGTTAGGTTTAGGGCTCGGTTTAGGGTACGGTGTAGGATTAGGGTACGTGTTAGGGTTAGGGTAGGGGTTAGGGTTAGGGTACGCATTAGGGTTAGGGTAGTTATTAAACCTATCCCACTCACTAGATACCCCTTAGCACGTAAAGGAATATTATTTGGGGGTCCAGCCATGGAGAAGAATTTAGACACTAGGATAAGATAAGGAACACACCCATTATAAAGAAATCACTTTAGGATTCTCTTTTTAAGCTGTTCCTTAAAACACTAGTGCTTAGGAAATCTATTGGAGGCAGAAGCAGTCAAGGGTAGCCTAGGGTTAGGGTTAGGCTTAGGGTTAGGCTTAGGGTACGACTTAGGGTACGGGTTCGGGGAGGGGTTCGGGTACGGCGTAGGGTATGGGTTAGGGTTAGGGTTAGGGTTCGTGTTAGGGTTAGGGCTCGGTTTAGGGTACGGGTTAGGATTAGGGTACGTGTTAGGGTTAGGGTAGGGGTTAGGGTTAGGGTACGCGTTAGGGTTAGGGTAGTTATTAAACCTATCCCACTCTCTAGATACCCCTTAGCACGTAAAGGAATATTATTTGGGGGTCCAGCCATGGAGAAGAGTTTAGACACTAGGTTAAAATAAGGAACACATACATTATAAAGAAATCACATTAGGATTCTCTTTTTAAGCTGTTCCTTAAAACACTAGTGCTTAGGAAATCTATTGGAGGCAGAAGCAGTCAAGGGTAGCCTAGGGTTAGGGTTAGGCTTAGGGTTAGGCTTAGGGTACGGCTTAGGGTACGGTTCGGGGAGGTGTTCGGGTACGGCGTAGGGTATGGGTTAGGGTTAGGGTTAGGGTTCGTGTTAGGGTTAGGGCTCGGTTTAGGGTACGGGTTAGGATTAGGGTACGTGTTAGGGGTTAGGGTAGGGGTTAGGGTTAGGGTACGCATTAGGGTTAGGGTAGTTAGTAAACCTATCCCACTCTCTAGATACCCCTTAGCACGTAAAGGAATATTACTTGGGGTCCAGCCATGGAGAAGAGTTTAGACACTAGGATAAGATAAGGAACACACCCATTATAAAGAAATCACATTAGGATTCTCTTTTTCAGCTGTTCCTTAAAACACTAGTGCTTAGGAAATCTATTGGAGGCAGAAGCAGTCAAGGGTAGCCTAGGGTTAGGGTTAGGCTTAGGGTTAGGCTTAGGGTACGGCTTAGGGTACGGGTTCGGGGAGGGGTTCGAGTACGGCGTAGGGTATGGGTTAGGGTTAGGGTTAGGGTTAGTGTTAGGGTTAGGGCTCGGTTTAGGGTACGGGTTAGGATTAGGGTACGTGTTAGGGTTAGGGTAGGGGTTAGGGTTAGGGTACGCGTTAGGGTTAGGGTAGTTATTAAACCTATCCCACTCTCTAGATTACCCCTTAGCACGTAAAGGAATATTATTTGGGGGTCCAGCCATGGAGGAAGAGTTTAGACACTAGGTTAAAATAAGGAACACATACATTATAAAGAAATCACATTAGGATTCTCTTTTTAAGCTGTTCCTTAAAACACTAGTGCTTAGGAAATCTATTGGAGGCAGAAGCAGTCAAGGGTAGCCTAGGGTTAGGGTTAGGCTTAGGGTTAGGCTTAGGGTACGGGTTCGGGGTATGGCGTAGGGTATGGGTTAGGGGTTAGGGTTAGGGTTAGTGTTAGGGTTAGGGCTCGGTTTAGGGTACGGGTTAGGATAAGGGTACGTGTAGGGTTAGGGTAGGGGTTAGGGTTAGGGTACGCGTTAGGGTTAGGGTAGTTATTAAACCTATCCCACTCTCTAGATACCCCTTAGCACGTAAAGGAATATTATTTGGGGGTCCAGCCATGGAGAAGAGTTTAGACACTAGGATAAGATAAGGAACACACCCATTATAAAGAAATCACATTAGGATTCTCTTTTTAAGCTGTTCCTTAAAACACTAGTGCTTAGGAAATCTCTTGGAGGCAGAAGCAGTCAAGGGTAGCCTAGGGTTAGGGTTAGGCTTAGGGTACGGCTTAGGGTACGGGTTCGGGGATGGGTTCGGGTACGGCGTAGGGTATGGGTTAGGGTTACTGTTAGGTTTACGGCTCGGTTTAGGGTACGGTGTAGGATTAGGGTACGTGTTAGTGTTAGGGTAGGGGTTAGGGTTAGGGTACGTGTTAGGGTTAGGGTAGTTATTAAACCTATCCCACTCTCTAGATACCCCTTAGCACGTAAAGGAATATTATTTGGGGGTCCAGCCATGGAGAAGAGTTTAGACACTAGGATAAGATAAGGAACACACCCATTATAAAGAAATCACTTTAGGATTCTCTTTTTAAGCTGTTCCTTAAAACACTAGTGCTTAGGAAATCTATTGGAGGCAGAAGGAGTCAAGGGTAGCCTAGGGTTAGGGTTAGGCTTAGGGTTAGGCTTAGGGTACGGCTTAGGGTACGGGTTCGGGTACGGTGTAGGGTATGGGTTAGGGTTAGGGTTAGGGTCAGTGTTAGGGTTAGGGCTCGGTTTACGGTACGGGTTAGGATTAGGGTACGTGTTAGGGTTAGGGTAGGGGTTAGGGTTAGGGTACGCGTTAGGGTTAGGGTAGTTATTAAACCTATCCCACTCTCTAGATACCCCTTAGCACGTAAAGGAATATTATTTGGGGGTCCAGCCATGGAGAAGAGTTTAGACACTATAACACACCCATTATAAAGAAATCACATTAGGATTCTCTTTTTAAGCTGTTCCTTTAAACACTAGTGCTTAGGAAATCTCTTGGAGGCAGAAGCAGTCAAGGGTAGCCTAGGTTTAGGGTTAGGCTTAGGGTTAGGCTTATGGTACGGCTTAGGGTACGGGTTCGGGGAGGGGTTCGGGTACGGCGTAGGGTATGGGTTAGGGTTACTGTTAGGTTTAGGGCTCGGTTTAGGGTACGGTGTAGGATTAGGGTACGTGTTAGGGTTAGGGTAGGGGTTAGGGTTAGGGTACGCATTAGGGTTAGGGTAGTTATTAAACCTATCCCACTCACTAGATACCCTTTAGCACGTAAAGGAATATTATTTGGGGGTCCAGCCATGGAGAAGAATTTAGACACTAGGATAAGATAAGGAACACACCCATTATAAAGAAATCACTTTAGGATTCTCTTTTTAAGCTGTTCCTTAAAACACTAGTGCTTAGGAAATCTATTGGAGGCAGAAGCAGTCAAGGGTAGCCTAGGGTTATGGTTAGGCTTAGGGTTAGGCTTAGGATACGGCTTAGTGTATGGCTTCGGGGAGGGCGTCGGATACGGCGTAGGGTATGGGTTAGGGTTAGGGTTAGGGTTAGTGTTAGGGTTAGGGCTCGGTTTAGGGTACGGGTTAGGATTAGGGTACGTGTTAGGGTTTGGGTAGGGGTTAGGGTTAGGGTACGCGTTAGGGTTAGGGTAGTTATTAAACCTATCCCACTCTCTAGATACCCCTTAGCACGTAAAGGAATATTATTTGGGGGTCCAGCCATGGAGAAGAGTTTAGACACTAGGATAAGATAAGGAACACACCCATTATAAAGAAATCACATTAGGATTCTCTTTTTAAGCTGTTCCTTCAAACACTAGTGCTTAGGAAATCTATTGGAGGCAGAAGCAGTCAAGGGTAGCCTAGGGTTAGGGTTAGGCTTAGGGTTAGGCTTAGGGTACGGCTTAGTGTATGGGTTAGGTTTAGGGTTAGGGTTAGTGTTAGGGTTAGGGCTCGGTTTAGGGTACGGGTTAGGATTAGGGTACGTGTTAGGGTTAGGGTACGGTTTAGGGTTAGGGTACTTTTTAGGGTTAGGGTAGTTATTAAACCTATCCCACTCTCTAGATACCCCTTAGCATGTAAAGGAATATTATTTGGGGGTCTAGCCATGGAGAAGAGTTTAGACACAAGGATAAGATAAGGAACACACCCATTATAAAGAAATCACATTAGGATTCTCTTTTTAAGCTGTTCCTTCAAACACTATTGCTTAGGAAATCTATTGGAGGCAGAAGCAGTCAAGGGTAGCCTAGGGTTAGGGTTAGGCTTAGGGTTAGGCTTAGGGTACGGCTTAGGGTACGGTTTGGGGGAGGGGTTCGGGTACGGCGTAGGGTATGAGTTAGGGTTAGGGTTAGGGTTAGTGTTAGGGTTAGGGCTCGGTTTAGGGTACGGGTTAGGATTAGGGTACGTGTTAGGGTTTGGGTAGGGGTTAGGGTTAGGGTACGCGTTAGGGTTAGGGTAGTTATTAAACCTATCCCACTCTCTAGATACCCCTTAGCACGTAAAGGAATATTATTTGGGGGTCCAGCCATGGAGAAGAGTTTAGACACTAGGATAAGATAAGGAACACACCCATTATAAAGAAATCACATTAGGATTCTCTTTTTAAGCTGTTCCTTAAAACACTAGTGCTTAGGAAATCTATTGGAGGCAGAAGCAGTCAAGGGTAGCCTAGGGTTAGGGTTAGGCTTAGGGTTAGGCTTAGGGTACGGCTTAGGGTACGGGTTCGGGTACGGCGTAGGGTATGGGTTAGGGTTAGGGTTAGGGTTAGTGTTAGGGTTAGGGCTCGGTTTACGGTACGGGTTAGGATTAGGGTACGTGTTAGGGTTAGGGTAGGGGTTAGGGTTAGGGTACGCGTTAGGGTTAGGGTAGTTATTAAACCTATCCCACTCTCTAGATACCCCTTAGCACGTAAAGGAATATTATTTGGGGGTCCAGCCATGGAGAAGAGTTTAGACACTAGAACACACCCATTATAAAGAAATCACATTAGGATTCTCTTTTTAAGCTGTTCCTTAAAACACTAGTGCTTAGGAAATCTCTTGGAAGCAGAAGCAGTCAAGGGTAGCCTAGGGTTAGGGTTAGGCTTAGGGTTAGGCTTATGGTACGGCTTAGGGTACGGGTTCGGGGAGGGGTTCGGGTACGGCGTAGGGTATGGGTTAGGGTTACTGTTAGGTTCAGGGCTCGGTTTAGGGTACGGTGTAGGATTAGGGTACGTGTTAGAGTTAGGGTAGGGGTTAGGGTTAGGGTACGCATTAGGGTTAGGGTAGTTATTAAACCTATCCCACTCTCTAGATACCCCTTAGCACGTAAAGGAATATTATTTGGGGGTCCAGCCATGGAGAAGAGTTTAGACACTAGGATAAGATAAGGAACACACCCATTATAAAGAAATCACTTTAGGATTCTCTTTTTAAGCTGTTCCTTAAAACACTAGTGCTTAGGAAATCTATTGGAGGCAGAAGCAGTCAAGGGTAGCCTAGGGTTAGGGTTAGGCTTAGGGTTAGGCTTAGGGTACGGCTTAGGGTACGGGTTCGGGTACGGCGTAGGGTATGGGTTAGGGTTAGGGTTAGGGTTAGTGTTAGGGTTAGGGCTCGGTTTACGGTACGGGTTAGGATTAGGGTACGTGTTAGGGTTAGGGTAGGGGTTAGGGTTAGGGTACGCGTTAGGGTTAGGGTAGTTATTAAACCTATCCCACTCTCTAGATACCCCTTAGCACGTAAAGGAATATTATTTGGGGGTCCAGCCATGGAGAAGAGTTTAGACACTAGAACACACCCATTATAAAGAAATCACATTAGGATTCTCTTTTTAAGCTGTTCCTTAAAACACTAGTGCTTAGGAAATCTCTTGGAAGCAGAAGCAGTCAAGGGTAGCCTAGGGTTAGGGTTAGGCTTAGGGTTAGGCTTATGGTACGGCTTAGGGTACGGGTTCGGGGAGGGGTTCGGGTACGGCGTAGGGTATGGGTTAGGGTTACTGTTAGGTTCAGGGCTCGGTTTAGGGTACGGTGTAGGATTAGGGTACGTGTTAGAGTTAGGGTAGGGGTTAGGGTTAGGGTAGTTATTAAACCTATCCCACTCTCTAGATACCCCTTAGCACGTAAAGGAATATTATTTGGGGGTCCAGCCATGGAGAAGAGTTTAGACACTAGGATAAGATAAGGAACACACCCATTATAAAGAAATCACTTTAGGATTCTCTTTTTAAGCTGTTCCTTAAAACACTAGTGCTTAGGAAATCTATTGGAGGCAGAAGCAGTCAAGGGTAGCCTAGGGTTAGGGTTAGGCTTAGGGTTAGGCTTAGGGTACGGCTTAGGGTACGGGTTCGGGTACGGCGTAGGGTATGGGTTAGGGTTAGGGTTAGGGTTAGTGTTAGGGTTAGGGCTCGGTTTACGGTACGGGTTAGGATTAGGGTACGTGTTAGGGTTAGGGTAGGGGTTAGGGTTAGGGTACGCGTTAGGGTTAGGGTAGTTATTAAACCTATCCCACTCTCTAGATACCCCTTAGCACGTAAAGGAATATTATTTGGGGGTCCAGCCATGGAGAAGAGTTTAGACACTAGGATAAGATAAGGAACACACCCATTATAAAGAAATCACTTTAGGATTCTCTTTTTAAGCTGTTCCTTAAAACACTAGTGCTTAGGAAATCTATTGGAGGCAGAAGCAGTCAAGGGTAGCCTAGGGTTAGGGTTAGGCTTAGGGTTAGGCTTAGGGTACGGCTTAGGGTACGGGTTCGGGGAGGGGTTCGGGTACGGCGTAGGGTATGGGTTAGGGTTAGGGTTAGGGTTAGTGTTAGGGTTAGGGCTTGGTTTAGCGTACGGGTTAGGTTTAGGGTACGTGTTAGGGTTAGGGTAGGGGTTAGGGTTAGGGTACGCATTAGGGATAGGGTAGTTATTAAACCTATCCCACTCTCTAGATACCCCTTAGCACGTAAAGGAATATTATTTGGGGGTCCAGCCATGGAGAAGAGTTTAGACACTAGGATAAGATAAGGAACACACCCATTATAGAGAAATCACATTAGCATTCTCTTTTTCAGCTGTTCCTTAAAACACTAGTGCTTAGGAAATCTCTTGGAGGCAGAAGCAGTCAAGGGTAGCCTAGGGTTAGGGTTAGGCCTAGGGTTAGGCTTAGGGTACGGCTTAGGGTACGATTCGGGGAGGGGTTCGGGTACGGCGTAGGGTATGGGTTAGGGTTAGGGTTAGGGTTCGTGTTAGGGTTAGGGCTCGGTTTAGGGTACGGGTTAGGATTAGGGTACGTGTTAGGGTTAGGGTAGGGGTTAGGGTTAGGGTACGCGTTAGGGTTAGGGTAGTTATTAAACCTATCCCACTCTCTAGATACCCCTTAGCACGTAAAGGAATATTATTTGGGGGTCCAGCCATGGAGAAGAGTTTAGACACTAGGATAAGATAAGGAACACACCCATTATAAAGAAATCACATTAGGATTCTCTTTTTAAGCTGTTCTTTCAAACACTAGTGCTTAGCAAATCTATTGGAGGCAGAAGCAGTCAAGGGTAGCCTAGGGTTAGGGTTAGGCTTAGGGTACGGCTTAGGGTACGGCTTAGGGTACGGGTTCGGGGAGGGGTTCGGGTATGGCGTAGGGTATGGGTTAGGGTTAGGGTTAGGGTTAGTGTTAGGGTTAGGGCTCGGTTTAGGGTACGGGTTAGGATTAGGGTACGTGATAGGGTTAGGGTAGGGGTTAGGGTTAGGGTACGCATTAGGGTTAGGGTAGTTATTAAACCTATCCCACTCTCTAGATACCCCTTAGCACGTAAAGGCATATTATTTGGGGGTCCAGCCATGGAGAAGAGTTTAGACACTAGGATAAGATAAGGAACACACCCATTATAAAGAAATCACATTAGGATTCTCTTTTTAAGCTGTTCCTTAAAACACTAGTGCTTAGGAAATCTATTGGAGGCAGAAGCAGTCAAGGGTAGCCTAGGGTTAGGGTTAGGCTTAGGGTTAGGCTTAGGGTACGGCTTAGGGTACGGTTCGGGGAGGTGTTCGGGTACGGCGTAGGGTATGGGTTAGGGTTAGGGTTAGGGTTCTTGTTAGGGTTAGGGCTCGGTTTAGGGTACGGGTTAGGATTAGGGTACGTGTTAGGGTTAGGGTAGGGGTTAGGGTTAGGGTACGCATTAGGGTTAGGGTAGTTAGTAAACCTATCCCACTCTCTAGATACCCCTTAGCACGTAAAGGAATATTACTTGGGGGTCCAGCCATGGAGAAGAGTTTAGACACTAGGATAAGATAAGGAACACACCCATTATAAAGAAATCACATTAGGATTCTCTTTTTAAGCTGTTCCTTAAAACACTAGTGCTTAGGAAATCTATTGGAGGCAGAAGCAGTCAAGGGTAGCCTAGGGTTAGGGTTAGGCTTAGGGTTAGGCTTAGGGTACGGCTTAGGGTACGGGTTCGGGGAGGTGTTCGGGTACGGCGTAGGGTATGGGTTAGGGTTAGGGTTAGGGTTAGTGTTAGTGTTAGGGCTCGGTTTAGGGTACGGTGTAGGATTAGGGTACGTGTTAGGGTTAGGGTAGGGGTTAGGGTTAGGGTATGCGTTAGGGTTAGGGTAGTTATTAAACCTATCCCACTCTCTAGATACCCCTTAGCACGTAAAGGAATATTATTTGGGGGTCCAGCCATGGAGAAGAGTTTAGACACTAGGTTAAAATAAGGAACACATACATTATAAAGAAATCACATTAGGATTCTCTTTTTCAGCTGTTCCTTAAAACACTAGTGCTTAGGAAATCTATTGGAGGCAGAAGCAGTCAAGGGTAGCCTAGGGTTAGGGTTAGGCTTAGGGTTAGGGTTAGGGTACGGCTTAGGGTACGGGTTTGGGGAGGGGTTCGTGTACGACGTAGGGTATGGGTTAGGGTTAGGGTTAGGGTTTGAGTTAGGATTAGGGCTCGGTTTTGGGTACGGGTTAGGATTAGGGTACGTTTTAGGGTTAGGGTAGGGGTTAGGGTTAGGGTACGCGTTAGGGTTAGGGTAGTTATTAAACCTATCCCACTCTCTAGATACCCCTTAGCACGTAAAGGAATATTATTTGGGGGTCCAGCCATTGAGAAGAGTTTAGACACTAGGATAAGATAAGGAACACACCCATTATAAAGAAATCACATTAGGATTCTCTTTTTAAGCTGTTCCTTCAAACACTAGTGCTTAGGAAATCTATTGGAGGCAGAAGCAGTCAAGGGTAGCCTAGGGTTAGGGTTAGGCTTAGGGTTAGGCTTAGGGTACGGCTTAGGGTATGGGTTAGGTTTAGGGTTAGGGTTAGTGTTAGGGTTAGGGCTCGGTTTAGGGTACGGGTTAGGATTAGGGTACGTGTTAGGGTTAGGGTACGGTTTAGGGTTAGGGTACTTTTTAGGGTTAGGGTAGTTATTAAACCTATCCCACTCTCTACATACCCCTTAGCATGTAAAGGAATATTATTTGGGGGTCCAGCCATGGAGAAGAGTTTAGACACTAGGATAAGATAAGGAACACACCCATTATAAAGAAATCACATTAGGATTCTCTTTTTAAGCTGTTCCTTCAAACACTAGTGCTTAGGAAATCTATTGGAGGCAGAAGCAGTCAAGGGTAGCCTAGGGTTAGGGTTAGGCTTAGGGTTAGGCTTAGGGTACGGCTTAGAGTACGGTTTGGGGGAGGGGTTCGGGTACGGCGTAGGGTATGGGTTAGGGTTAGGGTTAGGGTTAGTGTTAGGGTTAGGGCTCGGTTTAGGGTACGGGTTAGGATTAGGGTACGTGTTAGGGATAGGGTACGGTTTAGGGTTAGGGTACGCGTTAGTGTTAGGGTAGTTATTAAACCTATCCCACTCTCTAGATACCCCTTAGCACGTAAAGGAATATTATTTGGGGGTCCAGCCATGGAGAAGAGTTTAGACACTAGAACACACCCATTATAAAGAAATCACATTAGGATTCTCTTTTTAAGCTGTTCCTTAAAACACTACTGCTTAGGAAATCTCTTGGAGGCAGAAGCAGTCAAGGGTAGCCTAGGGTTAGGGTTAGGCTTAGGGTTAGGCTTATGGTACGGCTTAGGGTACGGGTTCGGGGAGGGGTTCGGGTACGGCGTAGGGTATGGGTTAGGGTTACTGTTAGGTTCAGGGCTCGGTTTAGGGTACGGTGTAGGATTAGGGTACGTGTTAGAGTTAGGGTAGGGGTTAGGGTTAGGGTACGCATTAGGGTTAGGGTAGTTATTAAACCTATCCCACTCTCTAGATACCCCTTAGCACGTAAAGGAATATTATTTGGGGGTTCAGCCATGGAGAAGAGTTTAGACACTAGGATAAGATAAGGAACACACCCATTATAAAGAAATCACTTTAGGATTCTCTTTTTAAGCTGTTCCTTAAAACACTAGTGCTTAGGAAATCTATTGGAGGCAGAAGCAGTCAAGGGTAGCCTAGGGTTAGGGTTAGGCTTAGGGTTAGGCTTAGGGTACGGCTTAGGGTACGGGTTCGGGGAGGGGTTCGGGTACGGCGTAGGGTATGGGTTAGGGTTAGGGTTAGGGTTAGTGTTAGGGTTAGGGCTCGGTTTAGCGTACGGGTTAGGTTTAGGGTACGTGTTAGGGTTAGGGTAGGGGTTAGGGTTAGGGTACGCATTAGGGATAGGGTAGTTATTAAACCTATCCCACTCTCTAGATACCCCTTAGCACGTAAAGTAATATTATTTGGGGGTCCAGCCATGGAGAAGAGTTTAGACACTAGGATAAGATAAGGAACACACCCATTATAGAGAAATCACATTAGGATTCTCTTTTTCAGCTGTTCCTTAAAAGACTAGTGCTTAGGAAATCTATTGGAGGCAGAAGCAGTCAAGGGTAGCCTAGGGTTAGGTTTAGGCTTAGGGTTAGGCTTAGGGTACGGCTTAGGGTACGGGTTCGGGTATGGCGTAGGGTATGTGTTAGGGTTAGGGTTAGGGTTAGTGTTAGGGTTAGGGCTCGGTTTAGGGTACGGGTTAGGATTAGGGTACGTGTTAGGGTTTGGGTAGGGGTTAGGGTTAGGGTACGCGTTAGGGTTAGGGTAGTTATTAAACCTATCCCACTCTCTAGATACCCCTTAGCACGTAAAGGAATATTATTTGGGGGTCCAGCCATGGAGAAGAGTTTAGACACTAGGATAAGATAAGGAACACACCCATTATAGAGAAATCACATTAGCATTCTCTTTTTCAGCTGTTCCTTAAAACACTAGTGCTTAGGAAATCTCTTGGAGGCAGAAGCAGTCAAGGGTAGCCTAGGGTTAGGGTTAGGCTTAGGGTTAGGCTTAGGGTACGGCTTAGGGTACGGTTCGGGGAGGGGTTCGGGTACGGCGTAGGGTATGGGTTAGGGTTAGGGTTAGGGTTCGTGTTAGGGTTAGGGCTCGGTTTAGGGTACGGGTTAGGATTAGGGTACGTGTTAGGGTTAGGGTAGGGGTTAGGGTTAGGGTACGCGTTAGGGTTAGGGTAGTAATTAAACCTATCCCACTCTCTAGATACCCCTTAGCACGTAAAGGAATATTATTTGGGGGTCCAGCCATGGAGAAGAGTTGAGACACTAGGATAAGATAAGGAACAGACCCATTATAAAGAAATCACATTAGGATTCTCTTTTTAAGCTGTTCTTTCAAACACTAGTGCTTAGCAAATCTATTGGAGGCAGAAGCAGTCAAGGGTAGCCTAGGGTTAGGGTTAGGCTTAGGGTACGGCTTAGGGTACGGCGTAGGGTACGGGTTCGGGGAGGGGTTCGGGTATGGCGTAGGGTATGGGTTAGGGTTAGGGTTAGGGTTAGTGTTAGGGTTAGGGCTCGGTTTAGGGTACGGGTTAGGATTAGGGTACGTGATAGGGTTAGGGTAGGGGTTAGGGTTAGGGTACGCATTAGGGATAGGGTAGTTATTAAACCTATCCCACTCTCTAGATACCCCTTAGCACGTAAAGGCATATTATTTGGGGGTCCAGCCATGGAGAAGAGTTTAGACACTAGGATAAGATAAGGAACACACCCATTATAAAGAAATCACATTAGGATTCTCTTTTTAAGCTGTTCCTTAAAACACTAGTGCTTAGGAAATCTATTGGAGGCAGAAGCAGTCAAGGGTAGCCTAGGGTTAGGGTTAGGCTTAGGGTTAGGCTTAGGATACGACTTAGGGTACGGGTTCGGGGAGGGGTTCGGGTACGGCGTAGGGTATGGGTTAGGGTTAGGGTTAGGGTTAGGATTAGTGTTAGGGTTAGGGCTCGGTTTAGGGTACGGGTTAGGATTAGGGTACGTGTTAGGGTTAGGGTAGGGGTTAGGGTTAGGGTACGCGTTAGGGTTAGGGTAGTTATTAAACCTATCCCACTCTCTAGATACCCCTTAGCACGTAAAGGAATATTATTTGGGGGTCCAGCCATGGAGAAGAGTTTAGACACTAGGTTAAAATAAGGAACACATACATTATAAAGAAATCACATTAGGATTCTCTTTTTAAGCTGTTCCTTAAAACACTAGTGCTTAGGAAATCTATTGGAGGCAGAAGCAGTCAAGGGTAGCCTAGGGTTAGGGTTAGGCTTAGGGTTAGGCTTAGGGTACGGCTTAGGGTACGGTTCGGGGAGGTGTTCGGGTACGGCGTAGGGTATGGGTTAGGGTTAGGGTTAGGGTTCGTGTTAGGGTTAGGGCTCGGTTTAGGGTACGGGTTAGGATTAGGGTACGTGTTAGGGTTAGGGTAGGGGTTAGGGTTAGGGTACGCATTAGGGTTAGGGTAGTTAGTAAACCTATCCCACTCTCTAGATACCCCTTAGCACGTAAAGGAATATTACTTGGGGGTCCAGCCATGGAGAAGAGTTTAGACACTAGGATAAGATAAGGAACACACCCATTATAAAGAAATCACATTAGGATTCTCTTTTTAAGCTGTTCCTTAAAACACTAGTGCTTAGGAAATCTATTGGAGGCAGAAGCAGTCAAGGGTAGCCTAGGGTTAGGGTTAGGCTTAGGGTTAGGCTTAGGGTACGGGTTAGGGTACGGGTTCGGGGAGGGGTTCGGGTACGGCGTAGGGTATGGGTTAGGGTTAGGGTTAGGGTTAGTGTTAGGGTTAGGGCTCGGTTTAGGGTACGGGTTAGGATTAGGGTACGTGTTAGGGATAGGGTACGGTTTAGGGTTAGGGTACGCGTTAGGGTTAGGGTAGTTATTAAACCTATCCCACTCTCTAGATACCCCTTAGCACGTAAAGGAATATTATTTGGGGGTCCAGCCATGGAGAAGAGTTTAGACACTAGAACACACCCATTATAAAGAAATCACATTAGGATTCTCTTTTTAAGCTGTTCCTTAAAACACTAGTGCTTAGGAAATCTCTTGGAGGCAGAAGCAGTCAAGGGTAGCCTAGGGTTAGGGTTAGGCTTAGGGTTAGGCTTATGGTACGGCTTAGGGTACGGGTTCGGGGAGGGGTTCGGGTACGGCGTAGGGTATGGGTTAGGGTTACTGTTAGGTTCAGGGCTCGGTTTAGGGTACGGTGTAGGATTAGGGTACGTGTTAGAGTTAGGGTAGGGGTTAGGGTTAGGGTACGCATTAGGGTTAGGGTAGTTATTAAACCTATCCCACTCTCTAGATACCCCTTAGCACGTAAAGGAATATTATTTGGGGGTCCAGCCATGGAGAAGAGTTTAGACACTAGGATAAGATAAGGAACACACCCATTATAAAGAAATCACTTTAGGATTCTCTTTTTAAGCTGTTCCTTAAAACACTAGTGCTTAGGAAATCTATTGGAGGCAGAAGCAGTCAAGGGTAGCCTAGGGTTAGGGTTAGGCTTAGGGTTAGGCTTAGGGTACGGCTTAGGGTACGGGTTCGGGTACGGCGTAGGGTATGGGTTAGGGTTAGGGTTAGGGTTAGTGTTAGGGTTAGGGCTCGGTTTACGGTACGGGTTAGGATTAGGGTACGTGTTAGGGTTAGGGTAGGGGTTAGGGTTAGGGTACGCGTTAGGGTTAGGGTAGTTATTAAACCTATCCCACTCTCTAGATACCCCTTAGCACGTAAAGGAATATTATTTGGGGGTCCAGCCATGGAGAAGAGTTTAGACACTAGAACACACCCATTATAAAGAAATCACATTAGGATTCTCTTTTTAAGCTGTTCCTTAAAACACTAGTGCTTAGGAAATCTCTTGGAGGCAGAAGCAGTCAAGGGTAGCCTAGGGTTAGGGTTAGGCTTAGGGTTAGGCTTATGGTACAGCTTAGGGTACGGGTTCGGGGAGGGGTTCGGGTACGGCGTAGGGTATGGGTTAGGGTTACTGTTAGGTTTAGGGCTCGGTTTAGGGTACGGTGTAGGATTAGGGTACGTGTTAGGGTTAGGGTAGGGGTTAGGGTTAGGGTACGCATTAGGGTTAGGGTAGTTATTAAACCTATCCCACTCTCTAGATACCCCTTAGCACGTAAAGGAATATTATTTGGGGGTCCAGCCATGGAGAAGAGTTTAGACACTAGGATAAGATAAGGAACACACCCATTATAAAGAAATCACTTTAGGATTCTCTTTTTAAGCTGTTCCTTAAAACACTAGTGCTTAGGAAATCTATTGGAGGCAGAAGGAGTCAAGGGTAGCCTAGGGTTAGGGTTAGGCTTAGGGTTAGGCTTAGGGTACGGCTTAGGGTACGGGTTCGGGGAGGGGTTCGGGTACGGCGTAGGGTATGGGTTAGGGTTAGGGTTAGGGTTAGTGTTAGGGTTAGGGCTCGGTTTAGCGTACGGGTTAGGTTTAGGGTACGTGTTAGGGTTAGGGTAGGGGTTAGGGTTAGGGTACGCATTAGGGATAGGGTAGTTATTAAACCTATCCCACTCTCTAGATACCCCTTAGCACGTAAAGGAATATTATTTGGGGGTCCAGCCATGGAGAAGAGTTTAGACACTAGGATAAGATAAGGAACACACCCATTATAGAGAAATCACATTAGGATTCTCTTTTTCAGCTGTTCCTTAAAAGACTAGTGCTTAGGAAATCTATTGGAGGCAGAAGCAGTCAAGGGTAGCCTAGGGTTAGGTTTAGGCTTAGGGTTAGGCTTAGGGTACGGCTTAGGGTACGGGTTCGGGTATGGCGTAGGGTATGTGTTAGGGTTAGGGTTAGGGTTAGGATTAGTGTTAGGGTTAGGGCTCGGTTTAGGGTACGGGTTAGGATTAGGGTACGTGTTAGGGTTAGGGTAGGGGTTAGGGTTAGGGTACGCGTTAGGGTTAGGGTAGTTATTAAACCTATCCCACTCTCTAGATACCCCTTAGCACGTAAAGGAATATTATTTGGGGGTCCAGCCATGGAGAAGAGTTTAGACACTAGGTTAAAATAAGGAACACATACATTATAAAGAAATCACATTAGGATTCTCTTTTTAAGCTGTTCCTTAAAACACTAGTGCTTAGGAAATCTATTGGAGGCAGAAGCAGTCAAGGGTAGCCTAGGGTTAGGGTTAGGCTTAGGGTACGGCTTAGGGTACGGTTCGGGGAGGTGTTCGGGTACGGCGTAGGGTATGGGTTAGGGTTAGGGTTAGGGTTCGTGTTAGGGTTAGGGCTCGGTTTAGGGTACGGGTTAGGATTAGGGTACGTGTTAGGGTTAGGGTAGGGGTTAGGGTTAGGGTACGCATTAGGGTTAGGGTAGTTAGTAAACCTATCCCACTCTCTAGATACCCCTTAGCACGTAAAGGAATATTACTTGGGGGTCCAGCCATGGAGAAGAGTTTAGACACTAGGATAAGATAAGGAACACACCCATTATAAAGAAATCACATTAGGATTCTCTTTTTAAGCTGTTCCTTAAAACACTAGTGCTTAGGAAATCTATTGGAGGCAGAAGCAGTCAAGGGTAGCCTAGGCTTAGGGTTAGGCTTAGGGTACGGCTTAGGGTACGGTTCGGGGAGGTGTTCGGGTACGGCGTAGGGTATGGGTTAGGGTTAGGGTTAGGGTTCGTGTTAGGGTTAGGGCTCGGTTTAGGGTACGGGTTAGGATTAGGGTACGTGTTAGGGTTAGGGTAGGGGTTAGGGTTAGGGTACGCATTAGGGTTAGGGTAGTTAGTAAACCTATCCCACTCTCTAGATACCCCTTAGCACGTAAAGGAATATTACTTGGGGGTCCAGCCATGGAGAAGAGTTTAGACACTAGGATAAGATAAGGAACACACCCATTATAAAGAAATCACATTAGGATTCTCTTTTTAAGCTGTTCCTTAAAACACTAGTGCTTAGGAAATCTATTGGAGGCAGAAGCAGTCAAGGGTAGCCTAGGGTTAGGGTTAGGCTTAGGGTTAGGCTTAGGGTACGGCTTAGGGTACGGGTTCGGGGAGGGGTTCGGGTACGGCGTAGGGTATGGGTTAGGGTTAGGGTTAGGGTTAGTGTTAGGGTTAGGGCTCGGTTTAGGGTACGGGTTAGGATTAGGGTACGTGTTAGGGTTAGGGTAGGGGTTAGGGTTAGGGTACGCGTTAGGGTTAGGGTAGTTATTAAACCTATCCCACTCTCTAGATACCCCTTAGCACGTAAAGGAATATTACTTGGGGGTCCAGCCATGGAGAAGAGTTTAGACACTAGGATAAGATAAGGAACACACCCATTATAAAGAAATCACATTAGGATTCTCTTTTTAAGCTGTTCCTTAAAACACTAGTGCTTAGGAAATCTATTGGAGGCAGAAGCAGTCAAGGGTAGCCTAGGGTTAGGGTTAGGCTTAGGGTTAGGCTTAGGGTACGGCTTAGGGTACGGGTTTGGGGAGGGGTTCGTGTACGACGTAGGGTATGGGTTAGGGTTAGGGTTAGGGTTTGAGTTAGGATTAGGGCTCGGTTTTGGGTACGGGTTAGGATTAGGGTACGTTTTAGGGTTAGGGTAGGGGTTAGGGTTAGGGTACGCGTTAGGGTTAGGGTAGTTATTAAACCTATCCCACTCTCTAGATACCCCTTAGCACGTAAAGGAATATTATTTGGGGGTCCAGCCATTGAGAAGAGTTTAGACACTAGGATAAGATAAGGAACACACCCATTATAAAGAAATCACATTAGGATTCTCTTTTTAAGCTGTTCCTTCAAACACTAGTGCTTAGGAAATCTATTGCAGGCAGAAGCAGTCAAGGGTAGCCTAGGGTTAGGGTTAGGCTTAGGGTTAGGCTTAGGGTACGGCTTAGGGTATGGGTTAGGTTTAGGGTTAGGGTTAGTGTTAGGGTTAGGGCTCGGTTTAGGGTACGGGTTAGGATTAGGGTACGTGTTAGGGTTAGGGTACGGTTTAGGGTTAGGGTACTTTTTAGGGTTAGGGTAGTTATTAAACCTATCCCACTCTCTAGATACCCCTTAGCATGTAAAGGAATATTATTTGGGGGTCCAGCCATGGAGAAGAGTTTAGACACAAGGATAAGATAAGGAACACACCCATTATAAAGAAATCACATTAGGATTCTCTTTTTAAGCTGTTCCTTCAAACACTAGTGCTTAGGAAATCTATTGGAGGCAGAAGCAGTCAAGGGTAGCCTAGGGTTAGGGTTAGGCTTAGGGTTAGGCTTAGGGTACGGCTTAGGGTACGGTTTGGGGGAGGGGTTCGGGTACGGCGTAGGGTATGGGTTAGGGTTAGGGTTAGGGTTAGTGTTAGGGTTAGGGCTCGGTTTAGGGTACGGGTTAGGATTAGGGTACGTGTTAGGGATACGGTACGGTTTAGGGTTAGGGTACGCGTTAGGGTTAGGGTAGTTATTAAACCTATCCCACTCTCTAGATACCCCTTAGCACGTAAAGGAATATTATTTGGGGGTCCAGCCATGGAGAAGAGTTTAGACACTAGGATAAGATAAGGAACACACCCATTATAAAGAAATCACATTAGGATTCTCTTTTTAAGCTGTTCCTTCAAACACTAGTGCTTAGGAAATCTATTGGAGGCAGAAGCAGTCAAGGGTAGCCTAGGGTTAGGGTTAGGCTTAGGGTTAGGCTTAGGGTACGGCTTAGGGTACGGGTTCGGGGAGGGGTTCGGGTACGGCGTAGGGTATGGGTTAGGGTTAGGGTTAGGGTTAGTGTTAGGGTTAGGGCTCGGTTTAGGGTACGGGTTAGGATTAGGGTACGTGTTAGGGTTAGGGTAGGTGTTAGGGTTAGGGTACGCGTTAGGGTTAGGGTAGTTATTAAACCTATCCCACTCTCTAGATACCCCTTAGCACGTAAAGGAATATTACTTGGGGGTCCAGCCATGGAGAAGAGTTTAGACACTTCGATAAGATAAGGAACACACCCATTATAGAGAAATCACATTAGGATTCTCTTTTTAAGCTGTTCTTTCAAACACTAGTGCTTAGCAAATCTATTGGAGGCAGAAGCAGTCAAGGGTAGCCTAGGGTTAGGGTTAGGCTTAGGGTTAGGCTTAGGGTACGGCTTAGGGTACGGGTTCGGGGAGGGGTTCGGGTATGGCGTAGGGTATGGGTTAGGGTTAGGGTTAGTGTTAGGGTTAGGGCTCGGTTTAGGGTACGGGTTAGGATTAGGGTACGTGTTAGGGTTAAGGTAGGGGTTAGGGTTAGGGTACGCATTAGGGATAGGGTAGTTATTAAACCTATCCCACTCTCTAGATACCCCTTAGCACGTAAAGGAATATTATTTGGGGGTCCAGCCATGGAGAAGAGTTTAGACACTAGGATAAGATAAGGAACACACCCATTATAGAGAAATCACATTAGGATTCTCTTTTTCAGCTGTTCCTTAAAAGACTACTGCTTAGGAAATCTATTGGAGGCAGAAGCCGTCAAGGGTAGCCTAGGGTTAGGGTTAGGCTTAGGGTTAGGCTTAGGGTACGGGTTCGGGTATGGCGTACGGTATGGGTTAGGGTTAGGGTTAGGGTTAGTGTTAGGGTTAGGGCTCGGTTTAGGGTACGGGTTAGGATTAGGGTACGTGTTAGGGTTTGGGTAGGGGTTAGGGTTAGGGTACGCGTTAGGGTTAGGGTAGTTATTAAACCTATCCCACTCTCTAGATACCCCTTAGCACGTAAAGGAATATTATTTGGGGGTCCAGCCATGGAGAAGAGTTTAGACAATAGGATAAGATAAGGAACACACCCATTATAAAGAAATCACATTAGGATTCTCTTTTTAAGCTGTTCCTTCAAACACTAGTGCTTAGGAAATCTATTGGAGGCAGAAGCAGTCAAGGGTAGCCTAGGGTTAGGGTTAGGCTTAGGGTTAGGCTTAGGGTACGGCTTAGGGTACGGGTTCGGGGAGGGGTTCGGGTACGGCGTAGGGTATGGGTTAGGGTTAGGGTTAGGGTTAGGGTTAGGGTTAGGGCTCGGTTTAGGGTACGGGTTAGGATTAGGGTACGTGTTAGGGTTAGGGTAGGTGTTAGGGTTAGGGTACGCGTTAGGGTTAGGGTAGTTATTAAACCTATCCCACTCTCTAGATACCCCTTAGCACGTAAAGGAATATTACTTGGGGGTCCAGCCATGGAGAAGAGTTTAGACACTAGGATAAGATAAGGAACACACCCATTATAGAGAAATCACATTAGGATTCTCTTTTTAAGCTGTTCTTTCAAACACTAGTGCTTAGCAAATCTATTGGAGGCAGAAGCAGTCAAGGGTAGCCTAGGGTTAGGGTTAGGCTTAGGGTTAGGCTTAGGGTACGGCTTAGGGTACGGGTTCGGGGAGGGGTTCGGGTACGGCGTAGGGTATGGGTTAGGGTTAGGGTTAGGGTTAGTGTTAGGGTTAGGGCTCGGTTTAGGGTACGGGTTAGGATTAGGGTACGTGTTAGGGTTAAGGTAGGGGTTAGGGTTAGGGTACGCATTAGGGATAGGGTAGTTATTAAACCTATCCCACTCTCTAGATACCCCTTAGCACGTAAAGGAATATTATTTGGGGGTCCAGCCATGGAGAAGAGTTTAGACACTAGGATAAGATAAGGAACACACCCATTATAGAGAAATCACATTAGGATTCTCTTTTTCAGCTGTTCCTTAAAAGACTACTGCTTAGGAAATCTATTGGAGGCAGAAGCCGTCAAGGGTAGCCTAGGGTTAGGGTTAGGCTTAGGGTTAGGCTTAGGGTACGGGTTCGGGTATGGCGTACGGTATGGGTTAGGGTTAGGGTTAGGGTTAGTGTTAGGGTTAGGGCTCGGTTTAGGGTACGGGTTAGGATTAGGGTACGTGTTAGGGTTTGGGTAGGGGTTAGGGTTAGGGTACGCGTTAGGGTTAGGGTAGTTATTAAACCTATCCCACTCTCTAGATACCCCTTAGCACGTAAAGGAATATTATTTGGGGGTCCAGCCATGGAGAAGAGTTTAGACAATAGGATAAGATAAGGAACACACCCATTATAAAGAAATCACATTAGGATTCTCTTTTTAAGCTGTTCCTTCAAACACTAGTGCTTAGGAAATCTATTGGAGGCAGAAGCAGTCAAGGGTAGCCTAGGGTTAGGGTTAGGCTTAGGGTTAGGCTTAGGGTACGGCTTAGGGTACGGGTTCGGGGAGGGGTTCGGGTACGGCGTAGGGTATGGGTTAGGGTTAGGGTTAGGGTTACTGTTAGGGTTAGGGCTCGGTTTAGCGTACGGGTTAGGTTTAGGGTACGTGTTAGGGTTAGGGTAGGGGTTAGGGTTAGGTTACGTGTTAGGGTTAGGGTAGTTATTAAACCTATCCCACTCTCTAGATACCCCTTAGCACGTAAAGGAATATTACTTGGGGGTCCAGCCATGGAGAAGAGTTTAGACACTAGGATAAGATAAGGAACACACCCATTATAAAGAAATCACATTAGGATTCTCTTTTTAAGCTGTTCCTTAAAACACTAGTGCTTAGGAAATCTATTGGAGGCAGAAGCAGTCAAGGGTAGCCTAGGGTTAGGGTTAGGCTTAGGGTTAGGCTTAGGGTACGGCTTAGGGTACGGGTTCGGGGAGGGGTTCGGGTACGGCGTAGGGTATGGGTTAGGGTTAGGGTTAGGGTTAGTGTTAGGGTTAGGGCTCGGTTTAGGGTACGGGTTAGGATTAGGGTACGTGTTAGGGTTAGGGTAGGGGTTAGGGTTAGGATACGCGTTAGGGTTAGGGTAGTTATTAAACCTATCCCACTCTCTAGATACCCCTTAGCACGTAAAGGAATATTATTTGGGGGTCCAGCCATGGAGAAGAGTTTAGACACTAGGTTAAAATAAGGAACACATACATTATAAAGAAATCACATTAGGATTCTCTTTTTAAGCTGTTCCTTAAAACACTAGTGCTTAGGAAATCTATTGGAGGCAGAAGCAGTCAAGGGTAGCCTAGGGTTAGGGTTAGGCTTAGGGTTAGGCTTAGGGTACGGCTTAGGGTAGGGGTTCGGGGAGGTGTTCGGGTACGGCGTAGGGTATGGGTTAGGGTTAGGGTTAGGGTTCGTGTTAGGGTTAGGGCTCGGTTTAGGGTACGGGTTAGGATTAGGGTACGTGTTAGGGTTAGGGTAGGGGTTAGGGTTAGGGTACACATTAGGGTTAGGGTAGTTAGTAAACCTATCCCACTCTCTAGATACCCCTTAGCACGTAAAGGAATATTACTTGGGGGTCCAGCCATGGAGAAGAGTTTAGACACTAGGATAAGATAAGGAACACACCCATTATAAAGAAATCACATTAGGATTCTCTTTTTAAGCTGTTCCTTAAAACACTAGTGCTTAGGAAATCTATTGGAGGCAGAAGCAGTCAAGGGTAGCCTAGGGTTAGGGTTAGGCTTAGGGTTAGGCTTAGGGTACGGCTTAGGGTACGGGTTTGGGGAGGGGTTCGTGTACGACGTAGGGTATGGGTTAGGGTTAGGGTTAGGGTTTGAGTTAGGATTAGGGCTCGGTTTTGGGTACGGGTTAGGATTAGGGTACGTTTTAGGGTTAGGGTAGGGGTTAGGGTTAGGGTACGCGTTAGGGTTAGGGTAGTTATTAAACCTATCCCACTCTCTAGATACCCCTTAGCACGTAAAGGAATATTATTTGGGGGTCCAGCCATTGAGAAGAGTTTAGACACTAGGATAAGATAAGGAACACACCCATTATAAAGAAATCACATTAGGATTCTCTTTTTAAGCTGTTCCTTCAAACACTAGTGCTTAGGAAATCTATTGGAGGCAGAAGCAGTCAAGGGTAGCCTAGGGTTAGGGTTAGGCTTAGGGTTAGGCTTAGGGTACGGCTTAGGGTATGGGTTAGGTTTAGGGTTAGGCTTAGTGTTAGGGTTAGGGCTCGGTTTAGGGTACGGGTTAGGATTAGGGTACGTGTTAGGGTTAGGGTACGGTTTAGGGTTAGGGTACTTTTTAGGGTTAGGGTAGTTATTAAACCTATCCCACTCTCTAGATACCCCTTAGCATGTAAAGGAATATTATTTGGGGGTCCAGCCATGGAGAAGAGTTTAGACACAAGGATAAGATAAGGAACACACCCATTATAAAGAAATCACATTAGGATTCTCTTTTTAAGCTGTTCCTTCAAACACTAGTGCTTAGGAAATCTATTGGAGGCAGAAGCAGTCAAGGGTAGCCTAGGGTTAGGGTTAGGCATAGGGTTAGGCTTAGGGTACGGCTTAGGGTACGGTTTGGGGGAGGGGTTCGGGTACGGCGTAGGGTATGGGTTAGGGTTAGGGTTAGGGTTAGTGTTAGGGTTAGGGCTCGGTTTAGGGTACGGGTTAGGATTAGGGTACGTGTTAGGGATAGGGTACGGTTTAGGGTTAGGGTACGCGTTAGGGTTAGGGTAGTTATTAAACCTATCCCACTCTCTAGATACCCCTTAGCACGTAAAGGAATATTATTTGGGGGTCCAGCCATGGAGAAGAGTTTAGACACTAGGATAAGATAAGGAACACACCCATTATAAAGAAATCACATTAGGATTCTCTTTTTAAGCTGTTCCTTCAAACACTAGTGCTTAGGAAATCTATTGGAGGCAGAAGCAGTCAAGGGTAGCCTAGGGTTAGGGTTAGGCTTAGGGTTAGGCTTAGGGTACGGCTTAGGGTACGGGTTCGGGGAGGGGTTCGGGTACGGCGTAGGGTATGGGTTAGGGTTAGGGTTAGGGTTAGTGTTAGGGTTAGGGCTCGGTTTAGGGTACGGGTTAGGATTAGGGTATGTGTTAGGGTTAGGGTAGGTGTTAGGGTTAGGGTACGCGTTAGGGTTAGGGTAGTTATTAAACCTATCCCACTCTCTAGATACCCCTTAGCACGTAAAGGAATATTACTTGGGGGTCCAGCCATGGAGAAGAGTTTAGACACTAGGATAAGATAAGGAACACACCCATTATAGAGAAATCACATTAGGATTCTCTTTTTAAGCTGTTCTTTCAAACACTAGTGCTTAGCAAATCTATTGGAGGCAGAAGCAGTCAAGGGTAGCCTAGGGTTAGGGTTAGGCTTAGGGTTAGGCTTAGGGTACGGCTTAGGGTACGGGTTCGGGGAGGGGTTCGGGTATGGCGTAGGGTATGGGTTAGGGTTAGGGTTAGGGTTAGTGTTAGGGTTAGGGCTCGGTTTAGGGTACGGGTTAGGATTAGGGTACGTGTTAGGGTTAAGGTAGGGGTTAGGGTTAGGGTACGCATTAGGGATAGGGTAGTTATTAAACCTATCCCACTCTCTAGATACCCCTTAGCACGTAAAGGAATATTATTTGGGGTTCCAGCCATGGAGAAGAGTTTAGACACTAGGATAAGATAAGGAACACACCCATTATAGAGAAATCACATTAGGATTCTCTTTTTCAGCTGTTCCTTAAAAGACTACTGCTTAGGAAATCTATTGGAGGCAGAAGCCGTCAATGGTAGCCTAGGGTTAGGGTTAGGCTTAGGGTTAGGCTTAGGGTACGGGTTCGGGTATGGCGTACGGTATGGGTTAGGGTTAGGGTTAGGGTTAGTGTTAGGGTTAGGGCTCGGTTTAGGGTACGGGTTAGGATTAGGGTACGTGTTAGGGTTTGGGTAGGGGTTAGGGTTAGGGTACGCGTTAGGGTTAGGGTAGTTATTAAACCTATCCCACTCTCTAGATACCCCTTAGCACGTAAAGGAATATTATTTGGGGGTCCAGCCATGGAGAAGAGTTTAGACACTAGGATAAGATAAGGAACACACCCATTATAAAGAAATCACATTAGGATTCTCTTTTTAAGCTGTTCCTTAAAACACTAGTGCTTAGGAAATCTATTGGAGGCAGAAGCAGTCAAGGGTAGCCTAGGGTTAGGGTTAGGCTTAGGGTTAGGCTTAGGGTACGGCTTAGGGTACGGGTTCGGGGAGGGGTTCGGGTACGGCGTAGGGTATGGGTTAGGGTTAGGGTTAGGGTTAGTGTTAGGGTTAGGGCTCGGTTTAGCGTACGGGTTAGGTTTAGGGTACGTGTTAGGGTTAGGGTAGGGGTTAGGGTTAGGTTACGTGTTAGGGTTAGGGTAGTTATTAAACCTATCCCACTCTCTAGATACCCCTTAGCACGTAAAGGAATATTATTTGGGGGTCCAGCCATGGAGAAGGGTTTAGACACTAGGATAAGATAAGGAACACACCCATTATAAAGAAATCACATTAGGATTCTCTTTTTAAGCTGTTCCTTAAAACACTAGTGCTTAGGAAATCTATTGGAGGCAGAAGCAGTCAAGGGTAGCCTAGGGTTAGGGTTAGGCTTAGGGTTAGGCTTAGGGTACGGCTTAGGGTACAGGTTCGGGGAGGGGTTCGGGTACGGCGTAGGGTATGGGTTAGGGTTAGGGTTAGGGTTAGTGTTAGGGTTAGGGCTCGGTTTAGCTTACGGGTTAGGTTTAGGGTACGTGTTAGGGTTAGGGTAGGGGTTAGGGTTAGGTTACGAGTTAGGGTTAGGGTAGTTATTAAACCTATCCCACTCTCTAGATACCCCTTAGCACGTAAAGGAATATTATTTGGGGGTCCAGCCATGGAGAAGAGTTTAGACACTAGGATAAGATAAGGAACACACCCATTATAAAGAAATCACATTAGGATTCTCTTTTTAAGCTGTTCCTTAAAACACTAGTGCTTAGGAAATCTCTTGGAGGCAGAAGCAGTCAAGGGTAGCCTAGGGGTAGGGTTAGGCTTACGGTTAGGCTTAGGGTACGGCTTAGGGTATGGGTTCGGGTACGGCGTAGGGTATGGATTAGGGTTACCGTTAGGGTTAGTGTTAGGGTTAGGGCTCGGTTTACGGTACGGGTTAGGATTAGGGTACGTGTTAGGGTTAGGGTAGGGGTTAGGGTTAGGGTACGCGTTAGGGTTAGGGTAGTTATTAAACCTATCCCACTCTCTAGAAACACCTTAGCACGTAAAGGAATATTATTTGGGGGTCCAGCCATGGAGAAGAGTTTAGACACTAGGATAAGATAAGGAACACACCCATTATAAAGAAATCACATTAGGATTCTCTTTTTCAGCTGTTCCTTAAAACACGAGTGCTTAGGAAATCTCTTGGAGGCAGAAGCAGTCAAGGGTAGCCTAGGGTTAGGGTTAGGCTTAGGGTTAGGCTTAGGGTACGGCTTAGGGTATGGCTTCGGGGAGGGGTTCGGGTACGGCGTAGGGTATGGGTTAGGGTTACTGTTAGGTTTAGGGCTCGGTTTAGGGTACGGTGTAGGATTAGGGTACGTGTTAGGGTTAGGGTAGGGGTTAGGGTTAGGGTACGCATTAGGGTTAGGGTAGTTATTAAACCTATCCCACTCACTAGATACCCCTTAGCACGTAAAGGAATATTATTTGGGGGTCCAGCCATGGAGAAGAATTTAGACACTAGGATAAGATAAGGAACACACCCATTATAAAGAAATCACTTTAGGATTCTCTTTTTAAGCTGTTCCTTAAAACACTAGTGCTTAGGAAATCTATTGGAGGCAGAAGCAGTCAAGGGTAGCCTAGGGTTAGGGTTAGGCTTAGGGTTAGGCTTAGGATACGGCTTAGTGTATGGCTTCGGGGAGGGCGTCGGATACGGCCTAGGGTATGGGTTAGGGTTAGGGTTAGGGTTAGTGTTAGGGTTAGGGCTCGGTTTAGGGTACGGGTTAGGATTAGGGTACGTGTTAGGGTTTGGGTAGGGGTTAGGGTTAGGGTACGCGTTAGGGTTAGGGTAGTTATTAAACCTATCCCACTCTCTAGATACCCCTTAGCACGTAAAGGAATATTATTTGGGGGTCCAGCCATGGAGAAGAGTTTAGACACTAGGATAAGATAAGGAACACACCCATTATAAAGAAATCACATTAGGATTCTCTTTTTAAGCTGTTCCTTAAAACACTAGTGCTTAGGAAATCTATTGGAGGCAGAAGCAGTCAAGGGTAGCCTAGGGTTAGGGTTAGGCTTAGGGTACGGCTTAGGGTACGGGTTCGGGGAGGGGTTCGGGTACGGCGTAGGGTATGGGTTAGGGTTAGGGTTAGGGTTAGTGTTAGGGTTAGGGCTCAGTTTAGGGTACGGGTTAGGATTAGGGTACGTGTTAGGGTTAGGGTAGGGGTTAGGGTTACGGTACGCGTTAGCGTTAGGGTAGTTATTAAACCTATCCCACTCTCTAGATACCCCTTAGCATGTAAAGGAATATTATTTGGGGATCCAGCCATGGAGAAGAGATTAGACACTAGGATAAGATAAGGAACACACCCATTATAAAGAAATCACATTAGGATTCTCTTTTTCAGCTGTTCTTTCAAACACTAGTGCTTAGCAAATCTATTGGAGGCAGAAGCAGTCAAGGGTAGCCTAGGGTTAGGGTTAGGCTTAGGGTACGGCTTAGGGTACGGCTTAGGGTACGGGTTCGGGGAGGGGTTCGGGTATGGCGTAGGGTATGGGTTAGGGTTAGGGTTAGGGTTAGGGTACGCATTAGGGTTAGGGTAGTTATTAAACCTATCCCACTCTCTAGATACCCCTTAGCACGTAAAGGAATATTATTTGGGGGTCCAGCCATGGAGAAGAGTTTAGACACTAGGATAAGATAAGGAACACACCCATTATAAAGAAATCACATTAGGATTCTCTTTTTAAGCTGTTCCTTAAAACACTAGTGCTTAGGAAATCTATTGGAGGCAGAAGCAGTCAAGGGTAGCCTAGGGTTAGGGTTAGGCTTAGGGTTAGGCTTAGGGTACGACTTAGGGTACGGGTTCGGGGAGGGGTTCGGGTACGGCGTAGGGTATGGGTTAGGGTTAGGGTTAGGGTTAGTGTTAGGGTTAGGGCTCGGTTTAGGGTACGGGTTAGGATTAGGGTACGTGTTAGGGTTAGGGTAGGGGTTAGGGTTAGGGTACGCGTTAGGGTTAGGGTAGTTATTAAACCTATCCCACTCTCTAGATACCCCTTAGCACGTAAAGGAATATTATTTGGGGGTCCAGCCATGGAGAAGAGTTTAGACACTAGGTTAAAATAAGGAACACATACATTATAAAGAAATCACATTAGGATTCTCTTTTTAAGCTGTTCCTTAAAACACTAGTGCTTAGGAAATCTATTGGAGGCAGAAGCAGTCAAGGGTAGCCTAGGGTTAGGGTTAGGCTTAGGGTTAGGCTTAGGGTACGGCTTAGGGTACGGTTCGGGGAGGTGTTCGGGTACGGCATAGGGTATGGGTTAGGGTTAGGGTTAGGGTTAGGGTTCGTGTTAGGGTTAGGGCTCGGTTTAGGGTACGGGTTAGGATTAGGGTACGTGTTAGGGTTAGGGTAGGGGTTAGGGTTAGGGTACGCATTAGGGTTAGGGTAGTTAGTAAACCTATCCCACTCTCTAGATACCCCTTAGCACGTAAAGGAATATTACTTGGGGGTCCAGCCATGGAGAAGAGTTTAGACACTAGGATAAGATAAGGAACACACCCATTATAAAGAAATCACCTTAGGATTCTCTTTTTAAGCTGTTCCTTAAAACACTAGTGCTTAGGAAATCTATTGGAGGCAGAAGCAGTCAAGGGTAGCCTAGGGTTAGGGTTAGGCTTAGGGTTAGGCTTAGGGTACGGCTTAGGGTACGGGTTTGGGGAGGGGTTCGTGTACGACGTAGGGTATGGGTTAGGGTTAGGGTTAGGGTTTGAGTTAGGATTAGGGCTCGGTTTTGGGTACGGGTTAGGATTAGGGTACGTTTTAGGGTTAGGGTAGGGGTTAGGGTTAGGGTACGCGTTAGGGTTAGGGTAGTTATTAAACCTATCCCACTCTCTAGATACCCCTTAGCACGTAAAGGAATATTATTTGGGGGTCCAGCCATTGAGAAGAGTTTAGACACTAGGATAAGATAAGGAACACACCCATTATAAAGAAATCACATTAGGATTCTCTTTTTAAGCTGTTCCTTCAAACACTAGTGCTTAGGAAATCTATTGGAGGCAGAAGCAGTCAAGGGTAGCCTAGGGTTAGGGTTAGGCTTAGGGTTAGGCTTAGGGTACGGCTTAGGGTATGGGTTAGGTTTAGGGTTAGGGTTAGTGTTAGGGTTAGGGCTCGGTTTAGGGTACGGGTTAGGATTAGGGTACGTGTTAGGGTTAGGGTACGGTTTAGGGTTAGGGTACTTTTTAGGGTTAGGGTAGTTATTAAACCTATCCCACTCTCTAGATACCCCTTAGCATGTAAAGGAATATTATTTGGGGGTCCAGCCATGGAGAAGAGTTTAGACACTATAACACACCCATTATAAAGAAATCACATTAGGATTCTCTTTTTAAGCTGTTCCTTAAAACACTAGTGCTTAGGAAATCTCTTGGAGGCAGAAGCAGTCAAGGGTAGCCTAGGGTTAGGGTTAGGCTTAGGGTTAGGCTTATGGTACGGCTTAGGGTACGGGTTCGGGGAGGGGTTCGGGTACGGCGTAGGGTATGGGTTAGGGTTAGGGTTAGGGTTAGTGTTAGGGTTAGGGCTCGGTTTAGGGTACGGGTTAGGATTAGGGTACGTGTTAGGGTTAGGGTAGGGGTTAGGGTTAGGGTACGCGTTAGGGTTAGGGTAGTTATTAAACCTATCCCACTCTCTAGATACCCCTTAGCACGTAAAGGAATATTATTTGGGGGTCCAGCCATGGAGAAGAGTTTAGACACTAGGTTAAAATAAGGAACACATACATTATAAAGAAATCACATTAGGATTCTCTTTTTAAGCTGTTCCTTAAAACACTAGTGCTTAGGAAATCTATTGGAGGCAGAAGCAGTCAAGGGTAGCCTAGGGTTAGGGTTAGGCTTAGGGTTAGGCTTAGGGTACGGCTTAGGGTACGGGTTTGGGGAGGGGTTCGTGTACGACGTAGGGTATGGGTTAGGGTTAGGGTTAGGGTTTGAGTTAGGATTAGGGCTCGGTTTTGGGTACGGGTTAGGATTAGGGTACGTTTTAGGGTTAGGGTAGGGGTTAGGGTTAGGGTACGCGTTAGGGTTAGGGTAGTTATTAAACCTATCCCACTCTCTAGATACCCCTTAGCACGTAAAGGAATATTATTTGGGGGTCCAGCCATGGAGAAGAATTTAGACACTAGGATAAGATAAGGAACACACCCATTATAAAGAAATCACTTTAGGATTCTCTTTTTAAGCTGTTCCTTAAAACACTAGTGCTTAGGAAATCTATTGGAGGCAGAAGCAGTCAAGGGTAGCCTAGGGTTAGGGTTAGGCTTAGGGTTAGGCTTAGGATACGGCTTAGTGTATGGCTTCGGGGAGGGCGTCGGATACGGCCTAGGGTATGGGTTAGGGTTAGGGTTAGGGTTAGTGTTAGGGTTAGGGCTCGGTTTAGGGTACGGGTTAGGATTAGGGTACGTGTTAGGGTTTGGGTAGGGGTTAGGGTTAGGGTACGCGTTAGGGTTAGGGTAGTTATTAAACCTATCCCACTCTCTAGATACCCCTTAGCACGTAAAGGAATATTATTTGGGGGTCCAGCCATGGAGAAGAGTTTAGACACTAGGATAAGATAAGGAACACACCCATTATAAAGAAATCACATTAGGATTCTCTTTTTAAGCTGTTCCTTAAAACACTAGTGCTTAGGAAATCTATTGGAGGCAGAAGCAGTCAAGGGTAGCCTAGGGTTAGGGTTAGGCTTAGGGTACGGCTTAGGGTACGGGTTCGGGGAGGGGTTCGGGTACGGCGTAGGGTATGGGTTAGGGTTAGGGTTAGGGTTAGTGTTAGGGTTAGGGCTCAGTTTAGGGTACGGGTTAGGATTAGGGTACGTGTTAGGGTTAGGGTAGGGGTTAGGGTTACGGTACGCGTTAGCGTTAGGGTAGTTATTAAACCTATCCCACTCTCTAGATACCCCTTAGCACGTAAAGGAATATTATTTGGGGATCCAGCCATGGAGAAGAGATTAGACACTAGGATAAGATAAGGAACACACCCATTATAAAGAAATCACATTAGGATTCTCTTTTTCAGCTGTTCTTTCAAACACTAGTGCTTAGCAAATCTATTGGAGGCAGAAGCAGTCAAGGGTAGCCTAGGGTTAGGGTTAGGCTTAGGGTACGGCTTAGGGTACGGCTTAGGGTACGGGTTCGGGGAGGGGTTCGGGTATGGCGTAGGGTATGGGTTAGGGTTAGGGTTAGGGTTAGGGTACGCATTAGGCTTAGGGTAGTTATTAAACCTATCCCACTCTCTAGATACCCCTTAGCACGTAAAGGAATATTATTTGGGGGTCCAGCCATGGAGAAGAGTTTAGACACTAGGATAAGATAAGGAACACACCCATTATAAAGAAATCACATTAGGATTCTCTTTTTAAGCTGTTCCTTAAAACACTAGTGCTTAGGAAATCTATTGGAGGCAGAAGCAGTCAAGGGTAGCCTAGGGTTAGGGTTAGGCTTAGGGTTAGGCTTAGGGTACGACTTAGGGTACGGGTTCGGGGAGGGGTTCGGGTACGGCGTAGGGTATGGGTTAGGGTTAGGGTTAGGGTTAGTGTTAGGGTTAGGGCTCGGTTTAGGGTACGGGTTAGGATTAGGGTACGTGTTAGGGTTAGGGTAGGGGTTAGGTTTAGGGTACGCGTTAGGGTTAGGGTAGTTATTAAACCTATCCCACTCTCTAGATACCCCTTAGCACGTAAAGGAATATTATTTGGGGGTCCAGCCATGGAGAAGAGTTTAGACACTAGGTTAAAATAAGGAACACATACATTATAAAGAAATCACATTAGGATTCTCTTTTTAAGCTGTTCCTTAAAACACTAGTGCTTAGGAAATCTATTGGAGGCAGAAGCAGTCAAGGGTAGCCTAGGGTTAGGGTTAGGCTTAGGGTTAGGCTTAGGGTACGGCTTAGGGTACGGTTCGGGGAGGTGTTCGGGTACGGCGTAGGGTATGGGTTAGGGTTAGGGTTAGGGTTCGTGTTAGGGTTAGGGCTCGGTTTAGGGTACGGGTTAGGATTAGGGTACGTGTTAGGGTTAGGGTAGGGGTTAGGGTTAGGGTACGCATTAGGGTTAGGGTAGTTAGTAAACCTATCCCACTCTCTAGATACCCCTTAGCACGTAAAGGAATATTACTTGGGGGTCCAGCCATGGAGAAGAGTTTAGACACTAGGATAAGATAAGGAACACACCCATTATAAAGAAATCACCTTAGGATTCTCTTTTTAAGCTGTTCCTTAAAACACTAGTGCTTAGGAAATCTATTGGAGGCAGAAGCAGTCAAGGGTAGCCTAGGGTTAGGGTTAGGCTTAGGGTTAGGCTTAGGGTACGGCTTAGGGTACGGGTTCGGGGAGGGGTTCGGGTACGGCGTAGGGTATGGGTTAGGGTTAGGGTTAGGGTTAGGGCTCGGTTTAGGGTACGGGTTAGGATTAGGGTACGTGTTAGGGTTAGGGTAGGGGTTAGGGTTAGGGTACGCGTTAGGGTTAGGGTAGTTATTAAACCTATCCCACTCTCTAGATACCCCTTAGCACGTAAAGGAATATTATTTGGGGGTCCAGCCATGGAGAAGAGTTTAGACACTAGGTTAAAATAAGGAACACATACATTATAAAGAAATCACATTAGGATTCTCTTTTTAAGCTGTTCCTTAAAACACTAGTGCTTAGGAAATCTATTGGAGGCAGAAGCAGTCAAGGGTAGCCTAGGGTTAGGGTTAGGCTTAGGGTTAGGCTTAGGGTACGGCTTAGGGTACGGGTTTGGGGAGGGGTTCGTGTACGACGTAGGGTATGGGTTAGGGTTAGGGTTAGGGTTTGAGTTAGGATTAGGGCTCGGTTTTGGGTACGGGTTAGGATTAGGGTACGTTTTAGGGTTAGGGTAGGGGTTAGGGTTAGGGTACGCGTTAGGGTTAGGGTAGTTATTAAACCTATCCCACTCTCTAGATACCCCTTAGCACGTAAAGGAATATTATTTGGGGGTCCAGCCATGGAGAAGAATTTAGACACTAGGATAAGATAAGGAACACACCCATTATAAAGAAATCACTTTAGGATTCTCTTTTTAAGCTGTTCCTTAAAACACTAGTGCTTAGGAAATCTATTGGAGGCAGAAGCAGTCAAGGGTAGCCTAGGGTTAGGGTTAGGCTTAGGGTTAGGCTTAGGATACGGCTTAGTGTATGGCTTCGGGGAGGGCGTCGGATACGGCCTAGGGTATGGGTTAGGGTTAGGGTTAGGGTTAGTGTTAGGGTTAGGGCTCGGTTTAGGGTACGGGTTAGGATTAGGGTACGTGTTAGGGTTTGGGTAGGGGTTAGGGTTAGGGTACGCGTTAGGGTTAGGGTAGTTATTAAACCTATCCCACTCTCTAGATACCCCTTAGCACGTAAAGGAATATTATTTGGGGGTCCAGCCATGGAGAAGAGTTTAGACACTAGGATAAGATAAGGAACACACCCATTATAAAGAAATCACATTAGGATTCTCTTTTTAAGCTGTTCCTTAAAACACTAGTGCTTAGGAAATCTATTGGAGGCAGAAGCAGTCAAGGGTAGCCTAGGGTTAGGGTTAGGCTTAGGGTACGGCTTAGGGTACGGGTTCGGGGAGGGGTTCGGGTACGGCGTAGGGTATGGGTTAGGGTTAGGGTTAGGGTTAGTGTTAGGGTTAGGGCTCAGTTTAGGGTACGGGTTAGGATTAGGGTACGTGTTAGGGTTAGGGTAGGGGTTAGGGTTACGGTACGCGTTAGCGTTAGGGTAGTTATTAAACCTATCCCACTCTCTAGATACCCCTTAGCACGTAAAGGAATATTATTTGGGGATCCAGCCATGGAGAAGAGATTAGACACTAGGATAAGATAAGGAACACACCCATTATAAAGAAATCACATTAGGATTCTCTTTTTCAGCTGTTCTTTCAAACACTAGTGCTTAGCAAATCTATTGGAGGCAGAAGCAGTCAAGGGTAGCCTAGGGTTAGGGTTAGGCTTAGGGTACGGCTTAGGGTACGGCTTAGGGTACGGGTTCGGGGAGGGGTTCGGGTATGGCGTAGGGTATGGGTTAGGGTTAGGGTTAGGGTTAGGGTACGCATTAGGCTTAGGGTAGTTATTAAACCTATCCCACTCTCTAGATACCCCTTAGCACGTAAAGGAATATTATTTGGGGGTCCAGCCATGGAGAAGAGTTTAGACACTAGGATAAGATAAGGAACACACCCATTATAAAGAAATCACATTAGGATTCTCTTTTTAAGCTGTTCCTTAAAACACTAGTGCTTAGGAAATCTATTGGAGGCAGAAGCAGTCAAGGGTAGCCTAGGGTTAGGGTTAGGCTTAGGGTTAGGCTTAGGGTACGACTTAGGGTACGGGTTCGGGGAGGGGTTCGGGTACGGCGTAGGGTATGGGTTAGGGTTAGGGTTAGGGTTAGTGTTAGGGTTAGGGCTCGGTTTAGGGTACGGGTTAGGATTAGGGTACGTGTTAGGGTTAGGGTAGGGGTTAGGTTTAGGGTACGCGTTAGGGTTAGGGTAGTTATTAAACCTATCCCACTCTCTAGATACCCCTTAGCACGTAAAGGAATATTATTTGGGGGTCCAGCCATGGAGAAGAGTTTAGACACTAGGTTAAAATAAGGAACACATACATTATAAAGAAATCACATTAGGATTCTCTTTTTAAGCTGTTCCTTAAAACACTAGTGCTTAGGAAATCTATTGGAGGCAGAAGCAGTCAAGGGTAGCCTAGGGTTAGGGTTAGGCTTAGGGTTAGGCTTAGGGTACGGCTTAGGGTACGGTTCGGGGAGGTGTTCGGGTACGGCGTAGGGTATGGGTTAGGGTTAGGGTTAGGGTTCGTGTTAGGGTTAGGGCTCGGTTTAGGGTACGGGTTAGGATTAGGGTACGTGTTAGGGTTAGGGTAGGGGTTAGGGTTAGGGTACGCATTAGGGTTAGGGTAGTTAGTAAACCTATCCCACTCTCTAGATACCCCTTAGCACGTAAAGGAATATTACTTGGGGGTCCAGCCATGGAGAAGAGTTTAGACACTAGGATAAGATAAGGAACACACCCATTATAAAGAAATCACCTTAGGATTCTCTTTTTAAGCTGTTCCTTAAAACACTAGTGCTTAGGAAATCTATTGGAGGCAGAAGCAGTCAAGGGTAGCCTAGGGTTAGGGTTAGGCTTAGGGTTAGGCTTAGGGTACGGCTTAGGGTACGGGTTCGGGGAGGGGTTCGGGTACGGCGTAGGGTATGGGTTAGGGTTAGGGTTAGGGTTAGTGTTAGGGTTAGGGCTCGGTTTAGGGTACGGGTTAGGATTAGGGTACGTGTTAGGGTTAGGGTAGGGGTTAGGGTTAGGGTACGCGTTAGGGTTAGGGTAGTTATTAAACCTATCCCACTCTCTAGATACCCCTTAGCACGTAAAGGAATATTATTTGGGGGTCCAGCCATGGAGAAGAGTTTAGACACTAGGTTAAAATAAGGAACACATACATTATAAAGAAATCACATTAGGATTCTCTTTTTAAGCTGTTCCTTAAAACACTAGTGCTTAGGAAATCTATTGGAGGCAGAAGCAGTCAAGGGTAGCCTAGGGTTAGGGTTAGGCTTAGGGTTAGGCTTAGGGTACGGCTTAGGGTACGGGTTTGGGGAGGGGTTCGTGTACGACGTAGGGTATGGGTTAGGGTTAGGGTTAGGGTTTGAGTTAGGATTAGGGCTCGGTTTTGGGTACGGGTTAGGATTAGGGTACGTTTTAGGGTTAGGGTAGGGGTTAGGGTTAGGGTACGCGTTAGGGTTAGGGTAGTTATTAAACCTATCCCACTCTCTAGATACCCCTTAGCACGTAAAGGAATATTATTTGGGGGTCCAGCCATGGAGAAGAATTTAGACACTAGGATAAGATAAGGAACACACCCATTATAAAGAAATCACTTTAGGATTCTCTTTTTAAGCTGTTCCTTAAAACACTAGTGCTTAGGAAATCTATTGGAGGCAGAAGCAGTCAAGGGTAGCCTAGGGTTAGGGTTAGGCTTAGGGTTAGGCTTAGGATACGGCTTAGTGTATGGCTTCGGGGAGGGCGTCGGATACGGCCTAGGGTATGGGTTAGGGTTAGGGTTAGGGTTAGTGTTAGGGTTAGGGCTCGGTTTAGGGTACGGGTTAGGATTAGGGTACGTGTTAGGGTTTGGGTAGGGGTTAGGGTTAGGGTACGCGTTAGGGTTAGGGTAGTTATTAAACCTATCCCACTCTCTAGATACCCCTTAGCACGTAAAGGAATATTATTTGGGGGTCCAGCCATGGAGAAGAGTTTAGACACTAGGATAAGATAAGGAACACACCCATTATAAAGAAATCACATTAGGATTCTCTTTTTAAGCTGTTCCTTAAAACACTAGTGCTTAGGAAATCTATTGGAGGCAGAAGCAGTCAAGGGTAGCCTAGGGTTAGGGTTAGGCTTAGGGTACGGCTTAGGGTACGGGTTCGGGGAGGGGTTCGGGTACGGCGTAGGGTATGGGTTAGGGTTAGGGTTAGGGTTAGTGTTAGGGTTAGGGCTCAGTTTAGGGTACGGGTTAGGATTAGGGTACGTGTTAGGGTTAGGGTAGGGGTTAGGGTTACGGTACGCGTTAGCGTTAGGGTAGTTATTAAACCTATCCCACTCTCTAGATACCCCTTAGCACGTAAAGGAATATTATTTGGGGATCCAGCCATGGAGAAGAGATTAGACACTAGGATAAGATACGGAACACACCCATTATAAAGAAATCACATTAGGATTCTCTTTTTCAGCTGTTCTTTCAAACACTAGTGCTTAGCAAATCTATTGGAGGCAGAAGCAGTCAAGGGTAGCCTAGGGTTAGGGTTAGGCTTAGGGTACGGCTTAGGGTACGGCTTAGGGTACGGGTTCGGGGAGGGGTTCGGGTATGGCGTAGGGTATGGGTTAGGGTTAGGGTTAGGGTTAGGGTACGCATTAGGCTTAGGGTAGTTATTAAACCTATCCCACTCTCTAGATACCCCTTAGCACGTAAAGGAATATTATTTGGGGGTCCAGCCATGGAGAAGAGTTTAGACACTAGGATAAGATAAGGAACACACCCATTATAAAGAAATCACATTAGGATTCTCTTTTTAAGCTGTTCCTTAAAACACTAGTGCTTAGGAAATCTATTGGAGGCAGAAGCAGTCAAGGGTAGCCTAGGGTTAGGGTTAGGCTTAGGGTTAGGCTTAGGGTACGACTTAGGGTACGGGTTCGGGGAGGGGTTCGGGTACGGCGTAGGGTATGGGTTAGGGTTAGGGTTAGGGTTAGTGTTAGGGTTAGGGCTCGGTTTAGGGTACGGGTTAGGATTAGGGTACGTGTTAGGGTTAGGGTAGGGGTTAGGTTTAGGGTACGCGTTAGGGTTAGGGTAGTTATTAAACCTATCCCACTCTCTAGATACCCCTTAGCACGTAAAGGAATATTATTTGGGGGTCCAGCCATGGAGAAGAGTTTAGACACTAGGTTAAAATAAGGAACACATACATTATAAAGAAATCACATTAGGATTCTCTTTTTAAGCTGTTCCTTAAAACACTAGTGCTTAGGAAATCTATTGGAGGCAGAAGCAGTCAAGGGTAGCCTAGGGTTAGGGTTAGGCTTAGGGTTAGGCTTAGGGTACGGCTTAGGGTACGGTTCGGGGAGGTGTTCGGGTACGGCGTAGGGTATGGGTTAGGGTTAGGGTTAGGGTTCGTGTTAGGGTTAGGGCTCGGTTTAGGGTACGGGTTAGGATTAGGGTACGTGTTAGGGTTAGGGTAGGGGTTAGGGTTAGGGTACGCATTAGGGTTAGGGTAGTTAGTAAACCTATCCCACTCTCTAGATACCCCTTAGCACGTAAAGGAATATTACTTGGGGGTCCAGCCATGGAGAAGAGTTTAGACACTAGGATAAGATAAGGAACACACCCATTATAAAGAAATCACCTTAGGATTCTCTTTTTAAGCTGTTCCTTAAAACACTAGTGCTTAGGAAATCTATTGGAGGCAGAAGCAGTCAAGGGTAGCCTAGGGTTAGGGTTAGGCTTAGGGTTAGGCTTAGGGTACGGCTTAGGGTACGGGTTCGGGGAGGGGTTCGGGTACGGCGTAGGGTATGGGTTAGGGTTAGGGTTAGGGTTAGTGTTAGGGTTAGGGCTCGGTTTAGGGTACGGGTTAGGATTAGGGTACGTGTTAGGGTTAGGGTAGGGGTTAGGGTTAGGGTACGCGTTAGGGTTAGGGTAGTTATTAAACCTATCCCACTCTCTAGATACCCCTTAGCACGTAAAGGAATATTATTTGGGGGTCCAGCCATGGAGAAGAGTTTAGACACTAGGTTAAAATAAGGAACACATACATTATAAAGAAATCACATTAGGATTCTCTTTTTAAGCTGTTCCTTAAAACACTAGTGCTTAGGAAATCTATTGGAGGCAGAAGCAGTCAAGGGTAGCCTAGGGTTAGGGTTAGGCTTAGGGTTAGGCTTAGGGTACGGCTTAGGGTACGGGTTTGGGGAGGGGTTCGTGTACGACGTAGGGTATGGGTTAGGGTTAGGGTTAGGGTTTGAGTTAGGATTAGGGCTCGGTTTTGGGTACGGGTTAGGATTAGGGTACGTTTTAGGGTTAGGGTAGGGGTTAGGGTTAGGGTACGCGTTAGGGTTAGGGTAGTTATTAAACCTATCCCACTCTCTAGATACCCCTTAGCACGTAAAGGAATATTATTTGGGGGTCCAGCCATGGAGAAGAATTTAGACACTAGGATAAGATAAGGAACACACCCATTATAAAGAAATCACTTTAGGATTCTCTTTTTAAGCTGTTCCTTAAAACACTAGTGCTTAGGAAATCTATTGGAGGCAGAAGCAGTCAAGGGTAGCCTAGGGTTAGGGTTAGGCTTAGGGTTAGGCTTAGGATACGGCTTAGTGTATGGCTTCGGGGAGGGCGTCGGATACGGCCTAGGGTATGGGTTAGGGTTAGGGTTAGGGTTAGTGTTAGGGTTAGGGCTCGGTTTAGGGTACGGGTTAGGATTAGGGTACGTGTTAGGGTTTGGGTAGGGGTTAGGGTTAGGGTACGCGTTAGGGTTAGGGTAGTTATTAAACCTATCCCACTCTCTAGATACCCCTTAGCACGTAAAGGAATATTATTTGGGGGTCCAGCCATGGAGAAGAGTTTAGACACTAGGATAAGATAAGGAACACACCCATTATAAAGAAATCACATTAGGATTCTCTTTTTAAGCTGTTCCTTAAAACACTAGTGCTTAGGAAATCTATTGGAGGCAGAAGCAGTCAAGGGTAGCCTAGGGTTAGGGTTAGGCTTAGGGTACGGCTTAGGGTACGGGTTCGGGGAGGGGTTCGGGTACGGCGTAGGGTATGGGTTAGGGTTAGGGTTAGGGTTAGTGTTAGGGTTAGGGCTCAGTTTAGGGTACGGGTTAGGATTAGGGTACGTGTTAGGGTTAGGGTAGGGGTTAGGGTTACGGTACGCGTTAGCGTTAGGGTAGTTATTAAACCTATCCCACTCTCTAGATACCCCTTAGCACGTAAAGGAATATTATTTGGGGATCCAGCCATGGAGAAGAGATTAGACACTAGGATAAGATAAGGAACACACCCATTATAAAGAAATCACATTAGGATTCTCTTTTTCAGCTGTTCTTTCAAACACTAGTGCTTAGCAAATCTATTGGAGGCAGAAGCAGTCAAGGGTAGCCTAGGGTTAGGGTTAGGCTTAGGGTACGGCTTAGGGTACGGCTTAGGGTACGGGTTCGGGGAGGGGTTCGGGTATGGCGTAGGGTATGGGTTAGGGTTAGGGTTAGGGTTAGGGTACGCATTAGGCTTAGGGTAGTTATTAAACCTATCCCACTCTCTAGATACCCCTTAGCACGTAAAGGAATATTATTTGGGGGTCCAGCCATGGAGAAGAGTTTAGACACTAGGATAAGATAAGGAACACACCCATTATAAAGAAATCACATTAGGATTCTCTTTTTAAGCTGTTCCTTAAAACACTAGTGCTTAGGAAATCTATTGGAGGCAGAAGCAGTCAAGGGTAGCCTAGGGTTAGGGTTAGGCTTAGGGTTAGGCTTAGGGTACGACTTAGGGTACGGGTTCGGGGAGGGGTTCGGGTACGGCGTAGGGTATGGGTTAGGGTTAGGGTTAGGGTTAGTGTTAGGGTTAGGGCTCGGTTTAGGGTACGGGTTAGGATTAGGGTACGTGTTAGGGTTAGGGTAGGGGTTAGGTTTAGGGTACGCGTTAGGGTTAGGGTAGTTATTAAACCTATCCCACTCTCTAGATACCCCTTAGCACGTAAAGGAATATTATTTGGGGGTCCAGCCATGGAGAAGAGTTTAGACACTAGGTTAAAATAAGGAACACATACATTATAAAGAAATCACATTAGGATTCTCTTTTTAAGCTGTTCCTTAAAACACTAGTGCTTAGGAAATCTATTGGAGGCAGAAGCAGTCAAGGGTAGCCTAGGGTTAGGGTTAGGCTTAGGGTTAGGCTTAGGGTACGGCTTAGGGTACGGTTCGGGGAGGTGTTCGGGTACGGCGTAGGGTATGGGTTAGGGTTAGGGTTAGGGTTCGTGTTAGGGTTAGGGCTCGGTTTAGGGTACGGGTTAGGATTAGGGTACGTGTTAGGGTTAGGGTAGGGGTTAGGGTTAGGGTACGCATTAGGGTTAGGGTAGTTAGTAAACCTATCCCACTCTCTAGATACCCCTTAGCACGTAAAGGAATATTACTTGGGGGTCCAGCCATGGAGAAGAGTTTAGACACTAGGATAAGATAAGGAACACACCCATTATAAAGAAATCACCTTAGGATTCTCTTTTTAAGCTGTTCCTTAAAACACTAGTGCTTAGGAAATCTATTGGAGGCAGAAGCAGTCAAGGGTAGCCTAGGGTTAGGGTTAGGCTTAGGGTTAGGCTTAGGGTACGGCTTAGGGTACGGGTTCGGGGAGGGGTTCGGGTACGGCGTAGGGTATGGGTTAGGGTTAGGGTTAGGGTTAGTGTTAGGGTTAGGGCTCGGTTTAGGGTACGGGTTAGGATTAGGGTACGTGTTAGGGTTAGGGTAGGGGTTAGGGTTAGGGTACGCGTTAGGGTTAGGGTAGTTATTAAACCTATCCCACTCTCTAGATACCCCTTAGCACGTAAAGGAATATTATTTGGGGGTCCAGCCATGGAGAAGAGTTTAGACACTAGGTTAAAATAAGGAACACATACATTATAAAGAAATCACATTAGGATTCTCTTTTTAAGCTGTTCCTTAAAACACTAGTGCTTAGGAAATCTATTGGAGGCAGAAGCAGTCAAGGGTAGCCTAGGGTTAGGGTTAGGCTTAGGGTTAGGCTTAGGGTACGGCTTAGGGTACGGGTTTGGGGAGGGGTTCGTGTACGACGTAGGGTATGGGTTAGGGTTAGGGTTAGGGTTTGAGTTAGGATTAGGGCTCGGTTTTGGGTACGGGTTAGGATTAGGGTACGTTTTAGGGTTAGGGTAGGGGTTAGGGTTAGGGTACGCGTTAGGGTTAGGGTAGTTATTAAACCTATCCCACTCTCTAGATACCCCTTAGCACGTAAAGGAATATTATTTGGGGGTCCAGCCATGGAGAAGAATTTAGACACTAGGATAAGATAAGGAACACACCCATTATAAAGAAATCACTTTAGGATTCTCTTTTTAAGCTGTTCCTTAAAACACTAGTGCTTAGGAAATCTATTGGAGGCAGAAGCAGTCAAGGGTAGCCTAGGGTTAGGGTTAGGCTTAGGGTTAGGCTTAGGATACGGCTTAGTGTATGGCTTCGGGGAGGGCGTCGGATACGGCCTAGGGTATGGGTTAGGGTTAGGGTTAGGGTTAGTGTTAGGGTTAGGGCTCGGTTTAGGGTACGGGTTAGGATTAGGGTACGTGTTAGGGTTTGGGTAGGGGTTAGGGTTAGGGTACGCGTTAGGGTTAGGGTAGTTATTAAACCTATCCCACTCTCTAGATACCCCTTAGCACGTAAAGGAATATTATTTGGGGGTCCAGCCATGGAGAAGAGTTTAGACACTAGGATAAGATAAGGAACACACCCATTATAAAGAAATCACATTAGGATTCTCTTTTTAAGCTGTTCCTTAAAACACTAGTGCTTAGGAAATCTATTGGAGGCAGAAGCAGTCAAGGGTAGCCTAGGGTTAGGGTTAGGCTTAGGGTACGGCTTAGGGTACGGGTTCGGGGAGGGGTTCGGGTACGGCGTAGGGTATGGGTTAGGGTTAGGGTTAGGGTTAGGGCTCAGTTTAGGGTACGGGTTAGGATTAGGGTACGTGTTAGGGTTAGGGTAGGGGTTAGGGTTACGGTACGCGTTAGCGTTAGGGTAGTTATTAAACCTATCCCACTCTCTAGATACCCCTTAGCACGTAAAGGAATATTATTTGGGGATCCAGCCATGGAGAAGAGATTAGACACTAGGATAAGATAAGGAACACACCCATTATAAAGAAATCACATTAGGATTCTCTTTTTCAGCTGTTCTTTCAAACACTAGTGCTTAGCAAATCTATTGGAGGCAGAAGCAGTCAAGGGTAGCCTAGGGTTAGGGTTAGGCTTAGGGTACGGCTTAGGGTACGGCTTAGGGTACGGGTTCGGGGAGGGGTTCGGGTATGGCGTAGGGTATGGGTTAGGGTTAGGGTTAGGGTTAGGGTACGCATTAGGCTTAGGGTAGTTATTAAACCTATCCCACTCTCTAGATACCCCTTAGCACGTAAAGGAATATTATTTGGGGGTCCAGCCATGGAGAAGAGTTTAGACACTAGGATAAGATAAGGAACACACCCATTATAAAGAAATCACATTAGGATTCTCTTTTTAAGCTGTTCCTTAAAACACTAGTGCTTAGGAAATCTATTGGAGGCAGAAGCAGTCAAGGGTAGCCTAGGGTTAGGGTTAGGCTTAGGGTTAGGCTTAGGGTACGACTTAGGGTACGGGTTCGGGGAGGGGTTCGGGTACGGCGTAGGGTATGGGTTAGGGTTAGGGTTAGGGTTAGTGTTAGGGTTAGGGCTCGGTTTAGGGTACGGGTTAGGATTAGGGTACGTGTTAGGGTTAGGGTAGGGGTTAGGTTTAGGGTACGCGTTAGGGTTAGGGTAGTTATTAAACCTATCCCACTCTCTAGATACCCCTTAGCACGTAAAGGAATATTATTTGGGGGTCCAGCCATGGAGAAGAGTTTAGACACTAGGTTAAAATAAGGAACACATACATTATAAAGAAATCACATTAGGATTCTCTTTTTAAGCTGTTCCTTAAAACACTAGTGCTTAGGAAATCTATTGGAGGCAGAAGCAGTCAAGGGTAGCCTAGGGTTAGGGTTAGGCTTAGGGTTAGGCTTAGGGTACGGCTTAGGGTACGGTTCGGGGAGGTGTTCGGGTACGGCGTAGGGTATGGGTTAGGGTTAGGGTTAGGGTTCGTGTTAGGGTTAGGGCTCGGTTTAGGGTACGGGTTAGGATTAGGGTACGTGTTAGGGTTAGGGTAGGGGTTAGGGTTAGGGTACGCATTAGGGTTAGGGTAGTTAGTAAACCTATCCCACTCTCTAGATACCCCTTAGCACGTAAAGGAATATTACTTGGGGGTCCAGCCATGGAGAAGAGTTTAGACACTAGGATAAGATAAGGAACACACCCATTATAAAGAAATCACCTTAGGATTCTCTTTTTAAGCTGTTCCTTAAAACACTAGTGCTTAGGAAATCTATTGGAGGCAGAAGCAGTCAAGGGTAGCCTAGGGTTAGGGTTAGGCTTAGGGTTAGGCTTAGGGTACGGCTTAGGGTACGGGTTCGGGGAGGGGTTCGGGTACGGCGTAGGGTATGGGTTAGGGTTAGGGTTAGGGTTAGTGTTAGGGTTAGGGCTCGGTTTAGGGTACGGGTTAGGATTAGGGTACGTGTTAGGGTTAGGGTAGGGGTTAGGGTTAGGGTACGCGTTAGGGTTAGGGTAGTTATTAAACCTATCCCACTCTCTAGATACCCCTTAGCACGTAAAGGAATATTATTTGGGGGTCCAGCCATGGAGAAGAGTTTAGACACTAGGTTAAAATAAGGAACACATACATTATAAAGAAATCACATTAGGATTCTCTTTTTAAGCTGTTCCTTAAAACACTAGTGCTTAGGAAATCTATTGGAGGCAGAAGCAGTCAAGGGTAGCCTAGGGTTAGGGTTAGGCTTAGGGTTAGGCTTAGGGTACGGCTTAGGGTACGGGTTTGGGGAGGGGTTCGTGTACGACGTAGGGTATGGGTTAGGGTTAGGGTTAGGGTTTGAGTTAGGATTAGGGCTCGGTTTTGGGTACGGGTTAGGATTAGGGTACGTTTTAGGGTTAGGGTAGGGGTTAGGGTTAGGGTACGCGTTAGGGTTAGGGTAGTTATTAAACCTATCCCACTCTCTAGATACCCCTTAGCACGTAAAGGAATATTATTTGGGGGTCCAGCCATGGAGAAGAATTTAGACACTAGGATAAGATAAGGAACACACCCATTATAAAGAAATCACTTTAGGATTCTCTTTTTAAGCTGTTCCTTAAAACACTAGTGCTTAGGAAATCTATTGGAGGCAGAAGCAGTCAAGGGTAGCCTAGGGTTAGGGTTAGGCTTAGGGTTAGGCTTAGGATACGGCTTAGTGTATGGCTTCGGGGAGGGCGTCGGATACGGCCTAGGGTATGGGTTAGGGTTAGGGTTAGGGTTAGTGTTAGGGTTAGGGCTCGGTTTAGGGTACGGGTTAGGATTAGGGTACGTGTTAGGGTTTGGGTAGGGGTTAGGGTTAGGGTACGCGTTAGGGTTAGGGTAGTTATTAAACCTATCCCACTCTCTAGATACCCCTTAGCACGTAAAGGAATATTATTTGGGGGTCCAGCCATGGAGAAGAGTTTAGACACTAGGATAAGATAAGGAACACACCCATTATAAAGAAATCACATTAGGATTCTCTTTTTAAGCTGTTCCTTAAAACACTAGTGCTTAGGAAATCTATTGGAGGCAGAAGCAGTCAAGGGTAGCCTAGGGTTAGGGTTAGGCTTAGGGTACGGCTTAGGGTACGGGTTCGGGGAGGGGTTCGGGTACGGCGTAGGGTATGGGTTAGGGTTAGGGTTAGGGTTAGTGTTAGGGTTAGGGCTCAGTTTAGGGTACGGGTTAGGATTAGGGTACGTGTTAGGGTTAGGGTAGGGGTTAGGGTTACGGTACGCGTTAGCGTTAGGGTAGTTATTAAACCTATCCCACTCTCTAGATACCCCTTAGCACGTAAAGGAATATTATTTGGGGATCCAGCCATGGAGAAGAGATTAGACACTAGGATAAGATAAGGAACACACCCATTATAAAGAAATCACATTAGGATTCTCTTTTTCAGCTGTTCTTTCAAACACTAGTGCTTAGCAAATCTATTGGAGGCAGAAGCAGTCAAGGGTAGCCTAGGGTTAGGGTTAGGCTTAGGGTACGGCTTAGGGTACGGCTTAGGGTACGGGTTCGGGGAGGGGTTCGGGTATGGCGTAGGGTATGGGTTAGGGTTAGGGTTAGGGTTAGGGTACGCATTAGGCTTAGGGTAGTTATTAAACCTATCCCACTCTCTAGATACCCCTTAGCACGTAAAGGAATATTATTTGGGGGTCCAGCCATGGAGAAGAGTTTAGACACTAGGATAAGATAAGGAACACACCCATTATAAAGAAATCACATTAGGATTCTCTTTTTAAGCTGTTCCTTAAAACACTAGTGCTTAGGAAATCTATTGGAGGCAGAAGCAGTCAAGGGTAGCCTAGGGTTAGGGTTAGGCTTAGGGTTAGGCTTAGGGTACGACTTAGGGTACGGGTTCGGGGAGGGGTTCGGGTACGGCGTAGGGTATGGGTTAGGGTTAGGGTTAGGGTTAGTGTTAGGGTTAGGGCTCGGTTTAGGGTACGGGTTAGGATTAGGGTACGTGTTAGGGTTAGGGTAGGGGTTAGGTTTAGGGTACGCGTTAGGGTTAGGGTAGTTATTAAACCTATCCCACTCTCTAGATACCCCTTAGCACGTAAAGGAATATTATTTGGGGGTCCAGCCATGGAGAAGAGTTTAGACACTAGGTTAAAATAAGGAACACATACATTATAAAGAAATCACATTAGGATTCTCTTTTTAAGCTGTTCCTTAAAACACTAGTGCTTAGGAAATCTATTGGAGGCAGAAGCAGTCAAGGGTAGCCTAGGGTTAGGGTTAGGCTTAGGGTTAGGCTTAGGGTACGGCTTAGGGTACGGTTCGGGGAGGTGTTCGGGTACGGCGTAGGGTATGGGTTAGGGTTAGGGTTAGGGTTCGTGTTAGGGTTAGGGCTCGGTTTAGGGTACGGGTTAGGATTAGGGTACGTGTTAGGGTTAGGGTAGGGGTTAGGGTTAGGGTACGCATTAGGGTTAGGGTAGTTAGTAAACCTATCCCACTCTCTAGATACCCCTTAGCACGTAAAGGAATATTACTTGGGGGTCCAGCCATGGAGAAGAGTTTAGACACTAGGATAAGATAAGGAACACACCCATTATAAAGAAATCACCTTAGGATTCTCTTTTTAAGCTGTTCCTTAAAACACTAGTGCTTAGGAAATCTATTGGAGGCAGAAGCAGTCAAGGGTAGCCTAGGGTTAGGGTTAGGCTTAGGGTTAGGCTTAGGGTACGGCTTAGGGTACGGGTTCGGGGAGGGGTTCGGGTACGGCGTAGGGTATGGGTTAGGGTTAGGGTTAGGGTTAGTGTTAGGGTTAGGGCTCGGTTTAGGGTACGGGTTAGGATTAGGGTACGTGTTAGGGTTAGGGTAGGGGTTAGGGTTAGGGTACGCGTTAGGGTTAGGGTAGTTATTAAACCTATCCCACTCTCTAGATACCCCTTAGCACGTAAAGGAATATTATTTGGGGGTCCAGCCATGGAGAAGAGTTTAGACACTAGGTTAAAATAAGGAACACATACATTATAAAGAAATCACATTAGGATTCTCTTTTTAAGCTGTTCCTTAAAACACTAGTGCTTAGGAAATCTATTGGAGGCAGAAGCAGTCAAGGGTAGCCTAGGGTTAGGGTTAGGCTTAGGGTTAGGCTTAGGGTACGGCTTAGGGTACGGGTTTGGGGAGGGGTTCGTGTACGACGTAGGGTATGGGTTAGGGTTAGGGTTAGGGTTTGAGTTAGGATTAGGGCTCGGTTTTGGGTACGGGTTAGGATTAGGGTACGTTTTAGGGTTAGGGTAGGGGTTAGGGTTAGGGTACGCGTTAGGGTTAGGGTAGTTATTAAACCTATCCCACTCTCTAGATACCCCTTAGCACGTAAAGGAATATTATTTGGGGGTCCAGCCATGGAGAAGAATTTAGACACTAGGATAAGATAAGGAACACACCCATTATAAAGAAATCACTTTAGGATTCTCTTTTTAAGCTGTTCCTTAAAACACTAGTGCTTAGGAAATCTATTGGAGGCAGAAGCAGTCAAGGGTAGCCTAGGGTTAGGGTTAGGCTTAGGGTTAGGCTTAGGATACGGCTTAGTGTATGGCTTCGGGGAGGGCGTCGGATACGGCCTAGGGTATGGGTTAGGGTTAGGGTTAGGGTTAGTGTTAGGGTTAGGGCTCGGTTTAGGGTACGGGTTAGGATTAGGGTACGTGTTAGGGTTTGGGTAGGGGTTAGGGTTAGGGTACGCGTTAGGGTTAGGGTAGTTATTAAACCTATCCCACTCTCTAGATACCCCTTAGCACGTAAAGGAATATTATTTGGGGGTCCAGCCATGGAGAAGAGTTTAGACACTAGGATAAGATAAGGAACACACCCATTATAAAGAAATCACATTAGGATTCTCTTTTTAAGCTGTTCCTTAAAACACTAGTGCTTAGGAAATCTATTGGAGGCAGAAGCAGTCAAGGGTAGCCTAGGGTTAGGGTTAGGCTTAGGGTACGGCTTAGGGTACGGGTTCGGGGAGGGGTTCGGGTACGGCGTAGGGTATGGGTTAGGGTTAGGGTTAGGGTTAGTGTTAGGGTTAGGGCTCAGTTTAGGGTACGGGTTAGGATTAGGGTACGTGTTAGGGTTAGGGTAGGGGTTAGGGTTACGGTACGCGTTAGCGTTAGGGTAGTTATTAAACCTATCCCACTCTCTAGATACCCCTTAGCACGTAAAGGAATATTATTTGGGGATCCAGCCATGGAGAAGAGATTAGACACTAGGATAAGATAAGGAACACACCCATTATAAAGAAATCACATTAGGATTCTCTTTTTCAGCTGTTCTTTCAAACACTAGTGCTTAGCAAATCTATTGGAGGCAGAAGCAGTCAAGGGTAGCCTAGGGTTAGGGTTAGGCTTAGGGTACGGCTTAGGGTACGGCTTAGGGTACGGGTTCGGGGAGGGGTTCGGGTATGGCGTAGGGTATGGGTTAGGGTTAGGGTTAGGGTTAGGGTACGCATTAGGCTTAGGGTAGTTATTAAACCTATCCCACTCTCTAGATACCCCTTAGCACGTAAAGGAATATTATTTGGGGGTCCAGCCATGGAGAAGAGTTTAGACACTAGGATAAGATAAGGAACACACCCATTATAAAGAAATCACATTAGGATTCTCTTTTTAAGCTGTTCCTTAAAACACTAGTGCTTAGGAAATCTATTGGAGGCAGAAGCAGTCAAGGGTAGCCTAGGGTTAGGGTTAGGCTTAGGGTTAGGCTTAGGGTACGACTTAGGGTACGGGTTCGGGGAGGGGTTCGGGTACGGCGTAGGGTATGGGTTAGGGTTAGGGTTAGGGTTAGTGTTAGGGTTAGGGCTCGGTTTAGGGTACGGGTTAGGATTAGGGTACGTGTTAGGGTTAGGGTAGGGGTTAGGTTTAGGGTACGCGTTAGGGTTAGGGTAGTTATTAAACCTATCCCACTCTCTAGATACCCCTTAGCACGTAAAGGAATATTATTTGGGGGTCCAGCCATGGAGAAGAGTTTAGACACTAGGTTAAAATAAGGAACACATACATTATAAAGAAATCACATTAGGATTCTCTTTTTAAGCTGTTCCTTAAAACACTAGTGCTTAGGAAATCTATTGGAGGCAGAAGCAGTCAAGGGTAGCCTAGGGTTAGGGTTAGGCTTAGGGTTAGGCTTAGGGTACGACTTAGGGTACGGGTTTGGGGAGGGGTTCGTGTACGACGTAGGGTATGGGTTAGGGTTAGGGTTAGGGTTTGAGTTAGGATTAGGGCTCGGTTTTGGGTACGGGTTAGGTTTAGGGTACGTTTTAGGGTTAGGGTAGGGGTTAGGGTTAGGGTACGCGTTAGGGTTAGGGTAGTTATTAAACCTATCCCACTCTCTAGATACCCCTTAGCACATAAAGGAATATTATTTGGGGGTCCAGCCATTGAGAAGAGTTTAGACACTAGGATAAGATAAGGAACACACCCATTATAAAGAAATCACATTAGGATTCTCTTTTTAAGCTGTTCCTTCAAACACTAGTGCTTAGGAAATCTATTGGAGGCAGAAGCAGTCAAGGGTAGCCTAGGATTAGGGTTAGGCTTAGGGTTAGGCTTAGGGTACGGCTTAGGGTATGGGTTAGGTTTAGGGTTAGGGTTAGTGTTAGGGTTAGGGCTCGGTTTAGGGTACGGGTTAGGATTAGGGTACGTGTTAGGGTTAGGGTACGGTTTAGGGTTAGGGTACTTTTTAGGGTTAAAGTAGTTATTAAACCTATCCCACTCTCTAGATACCCCTTAGCATGTAAAGGAATATTATTTGGGGGTCCAGCCATGGAGAAGAGTTTAGACACTATAACACACCCATTATAAAGAAATCACATTAGGATTCTCTTTTTAAGCTGTTCCTTAAAACACTAGTGCTTAGGAAATCTCTTGGAGGCAGAAGCAGTCAAGGGTAGCCTAGGGTTAGGGTTAGGCTTAGGGTTAGGCTTATGGTACGGCTTAGGGTACGGGTTCGGGGAGGGGTTCGGGTACGGCGTAGGGTATGGGTTAGGGTTACTGTTAGGTTTAGGGCTCGGTTTAGGGTACGGTGTAGGATTAGGGAACGTGTTAGGGTTAGGGTAGGGGTTAGGGTTAGGGTACGCATTAGGGTTAGGGTAGTTATTAAACCTATCCCACTCACTAGATACCCCTTAGCACGTAAAGGAATATTATTTGGGGGTCCAGCCATGGAGAAGAATTTAGACACTAGGATAAGATAAGGAACACACCCATTATAAGGAAATCACTTTAGGATTCTCTTTTTAAGCTGTTCCTTAAAACACTAGTGCTTAGGAAATCTATTGGAGGCAGAAGCAGTCAAGGGTAGCCTAGGGTTAGGGTTAGGCTTAGGGTTAGGCTTAGGATACGGCTTAGTGTATGGCTTCGGGGAGGGCGTCGGATACGGCCTAGGGTATGGGTTAGGGTTAGGGTTAGGGTTAGTGTTAGGGTTAGGGCTCGGTTTAGGGTACGGGTTAGGATTAGGGTACGTGTTAGGGTTTGGGTAGGGGTTAGGGTTAGGGTACGCGTTAGGGTTAGGGTAGTTATTAAACCTATCCCACTCTCTAGATACCCCTTAGCACGTAAAGGAATATTATTTGGGGGTCCAGCCATGGAGAAGAGTTTAGACACTAGGATAAGATAAGGAACACACCCATTATAAAGAAATCACATTAGGATTCTCTTTTTAAGCTGTTCCTTAAAACACTAGTGCTTAGGAAATCTATTGGAGGCAGAAGCAGTCAAGGGTAGCCTAGGGTTAGGGTTAGGCTTAGGGTACGGCTTAGGGTACGGGTTCGGGGAGGGGTTCGGGTACGGCGTAGGGTATGGGTTAGGGTTAGGGTTAGGGTTAGTGTTAGGGTTAGGGCTCAGTTTAGGGTACGGGTTAGGATTAGGGTACGTGTTAGGGTTAGGGTAGGGGTTAGGGTTACGGTACGCGTTAGCGTTAGGGTAGTTATTAAACCTATCCCACTCTCTAGATACCCCTTAGCACGTAAAGGAATATTATTTGGGGATCCAGCCATGGAGAAGAGATTAGACACTAGGATAAGATAAGGAACACACCCATTATAAAGAAATCACATTAGGATTCTCTTTTTCAGCTGTTCTTTCAAACACTAGTGCTTAGCAAATCTATTGGAGGCAGAAGCAGTCAAGGGTAGCCTAGGGTTAGGGTTAGGCTTAGGGTACGGCTTAGGGTACGGCTTAGGGTACGGGTTCGGGGAGGGGTTCGGGTATGGCGTAGGGTATGGGTTAGGGTTAGGGTTAGGGTTAGGGTACGCATTAGGGTTAGGGTAGTTATTAAACCTATCCCACTCTCTAGATACCCCTTAGCACGTAAAGGAATATTATTTGGGGGTCCAGCCATGGAGAAGAGTTTAGACACTAGGATAAGATAAGGAACACACCCATTATAAAGAAATCACATTAGGATTCTCTTTTTAAGCTGTTCCTTAAAACACTAGTGCTTAGGAAATCTATTGGAGGCAGAAGCAGTCAAGGGTAGCCTAGGGTTAGGGTTAGGCTTAGGGTTAGGCTTAGGGTACGACTTAGGGTACGGGTTCGGGGAGGGGTTCGGGTACGGCGTAGGGTATGGGTTAGGGTTAGGGTTAGGGTTAGTGTTAGGGTTAGGGCTCGGTTTAGGGTACGGGTTAGGATTAGGGTACGTGTTAGGGTTAGGGTAGGGGTTAGGGTTAGGGTACGCGTTAGGGTTAGGGTAGTTATTAAACCTATCCCACTCTCTAGATACCCCTTAGCACGTAAAGGAATATTATTTGGGGGTCCAGCCATGGAGAAGAGTTTAGACACTAGGTTAAAATAAGGAACACATACATTATAAAGAAATCACATTAGGATTCTCTTTTTAAGCTGTTCCTTAAAACACTAGTGCTTAGGAAATCTATTGGAGGCAGAAGCAGTCAAGGGTAGCCTAGGGTTAGGGTTAGGCTTAGGGTTAGGCTTAGGGTACGGCTTAGGGTACGGTTCGGGGAGGGGTTCGGGTACGGCGTAGGGTATGGGTTAGGGTTAGGGTTAGGGTTCGTGTTAGGGTTAGGGCTCGGTTTAGGGTACGGGTTAGGATTAGCGTACGTGTTAGGGTTAGGGTAGGGGTTAGGGTTAGGGTACGCATTAGGGTTAGGGTAGTTAGTAAACCTATCCCACTCTCTAGATACCCCTTAGCACGTAAAGGAATATTACTTGGGGGTCCAGCCATGGAGAAGAGTTTAGACACTAGGATAAGATAAGGAACACACCCATTATAAAGAAATCACCTTAGGATTCTCTTTTTAAGCTGTTCCTTAAAACACTAGTGCTTAGGAAATCTATTGGAGGCAGAAGCAGTCAAGGGTAGCCTAGGGTTAGGGTTAGGCTTAGGGTTAGGCTTAGGGTACGGCTTAGGGTACGGGTTCGGGGAGGGGTTCGGGTACGGCGTAGGGTATGGGTTAGGGTTAGGGTTAGGGTTAGTGTTAGGGTTAGGGCTCGGTTTAGGGTACGGGTTAGGATTAGGGTACGTGTTAGGGTTAGGGTAGGGGTTAGGGTTAGGGTACGCGTTAGGGTTAGGGTAGTTATTAAACCTATCCCACTCTCTAGATACCCCTTAGCACGTAAAGGAATATTATTTGGGGGTCCAGCCATGGAGAAGAGTTTAGACACTAGGTTAAAATAAGGAACACATACATTATAAAGAAATCACATTAGGATTCTCTTTTTAAGCTGTTCCTTAAAACACTAGTGCTTAGGAAATCTATTGGAGGCAGAAGCAGTCAAGGGTAGCCTAGGGTTAGGGTTAGGCTTAGGGTTAGGCTTAGGGTACGGCTTAGGGTACGGGTTTGGGGAGGGGTTCGTGTACGACGTAGGGTATGGGTTAGGGTTAGGGTTAGGGTTTGAGTTAGGATTAGGGCTCGGTTTTGGGTACGGGTTAGGATTAGGGTACGTTTTAGGGTTAGGGTAGGGGTTAGGGTTAGGGTACGCGTTAGGGTTAGGGTAGTTATTAAACCTATCCCACTCTCTAGATACCCCTTAGCACGTAAAGGAATATTATTTGGGGGTCCAGCCATTGAGAAGAGTTTAGACACTAGGATAAGATAAGGAACACACCCATTATAAAGAAATCACATTAGGATTCTCTTTTTAAGCTGTTCCTTCAAACACTAGTGCTTAGGAAATCTATTGGAGGCAGAAGCAGTCAAGGGTAGCCTAGGGTTAGGGTTAGGCTTAGGGTTAGGCTTAGGGTACGGCTTAGGGTATGGGTTAGGTTTAGGGTTAGGGTTAGTGTTAGGGTTAGGGCTCGGTTTAGGGTACGGGTTAGGATTAGGGTACGTGTTAGGGTTAGGGTACGGTTTAGGGTTAGGGTACTTTTTAGGGTTAGGGTAGTTATTAAACCTATCCCACTCTCTACATACCCCTTAGCATGTAAAGGAATATTATTTGGGGGTCCAGCCATGGAGAAGAGTTTAGACACAAGGATAAGATAAGGAACACACCCATTATAAAGAAATCACATTAGGATTCTCTTTTTAAGCTGTTCCTTCAAACACTAGTGCTTAGCAAATCTATTGGAGGCAGAAGCAGTCAAGGGTAGCCTAGGGTTAGGGTTAGGCTTAGGGTACGGCTTAGGGTACGGCTTAGGGTACGGGTTCGGGGAGGGGTTCGGGTATGGCGTAGGGTATGGGTTAGGGTTAGGGTTAGGGTACGCATTAGGGTTAGGGTAGTTATTAAACCTATCCCACTCTCTAGATACCCCTTAGCACGTAAAGGAATATTATTTGGGGGTCCAGCCATGGAGAAGAGTTTAGACACTAGGATAAGATAAGGAACACACCCATTATAAAGAAATCACATTAGGATTCTCTTTTTAAGCTGTTCCTTAAAACACTAGTGCTTAGGAAATCTATTGGAGGCAGAAGCAGTCAAGGGTAGCCTAGGGTTAGGGTTAGGCTTAGGGTTAGGCTTAGGGTACGACTTAGGGTACGGGTTCGGGGAGGGGTTCGGGTACGGCGTAGGGTATGGGTTAGGGTTAGGGTTAGGGTTAGTGTTAGGGTTAGGGCTCGGTTTAGGGTACGGGTTAGGATTAGGGTACGTGTTAGGGTTAGGGTAGGGGTTAGGGTTAGGGTACGCGTTAGGGTTAGGGTAGTTATTAAACCTATCCCACTCTCTAGATACCCCTTAGCACGTAAAGGAATATTATTTGGGGGTCCAGCCATGGAGAAGAGTTTAGACACTAGGTTAAAATAAGGAACACATACATTATAAAGAAATCACATTAGGATTCTCTTTTTAAGCTGTTCCTTAAAACACTAGTGCTTAGGAAATCTATTGGAGGCAGAAGCAGTCAAGGGTAGCCTAGGGTTAGGGTTAGGCTTAGGGTTAGGCTTAGGGTCCGGCTTAGGGTACGGTTCGGGGAGGTGTTCGGGTACGGCGTAGGGTATGGGTTAGGGTTAGGGTTAGGGTTCGTGTTAGGGTTAGGGCTCGGTTTAGGGTACGGGTTAGGATTAGGGTACGTGTTAGGGTTAGGGTAGGGGTTAGGGTTAGGGTACGCATTAGGGTTAGGGTAGTTAGTAAACCTATCCCACTCTCTAGATACCCCTTAGCACGTAAAGGAATATTACTTGGGGGTCCAGCCATGGAGAAGAGTTTAGACACTAGGATAAGATAAGGAACACACCCATTATAAAGAAATCACCTTAGGATTCTCTTTTTAAGCTGTTCCTTAAAACACTAGTGCTTAGGAAATCTATTGGAGGCAGAAGCAGTCAAGGGTAGCCTAGGGTTAGGGTTAGGCTTAGGGTTAGGCTTAGGGTACGGCTTAGGGTACGGGTTCGGGGAGGGGTTCGGGTACGGCGTAGGGTATGGGTTAGGGTTAGGGTTAGGGTTAGTGTTAGGGTTAGGGCTCGGTTTAGGGTACGGGTTAGGATTAGGGTACGTGTTAGGGTTAGGGTAGGGGTTAGGGTTAGGGTACGCGTTAGGGTTAGGGTAGTTATTAAACCTATCCCACTCTCTAGATACCCCTTAGCACGTAAAGGAATATTATTTGGGGGTCCAGCCATGGAGAAGAGTTTAGACACTAGGTTAAAATAAGGAACACATACATTATAAAGAAATCACATTAGGATTCTCTTTTTAAGCTGTTCCTTAAAACACTAGTGCTTAGGAAATCTATTGGAGGCAGAAGCAGTCAAGGGTAGCCTAGGGTTAGGGTTAGGCTTAGGGTTAGGCTTAGGGTACGGCTTAGGGTACGGGTTTGGGGAGGGGTTCGTGTACGACGTAGGGTATGGGTTAGGGTTAGGGTTAGGGTTTGAGTTAGGATTAGGGCTCGGTTTTGGGTACGGGTTAGGATTAGGGTACGTTTTAGGGTTAGGGTAGGGGTTAGGGTTAGGGTACGCGTTAGGGTTAGGGTAGTTATTAAACCTATCCCACTCTCTAGATACCCCTTAGCACATAAAGGAATATTATTTGGGGGTCCAGCCATTGAGAAGAGTTTAGACACTAGGATAAGATAAGGAACACACCCATTATAAAGAAATCACATTAGGATTCTCTTTTTAAGCTGTTCCTTCAAACACTAGTGCTTAGGAAATCTATTGGAGGCAGAAGCAGTCAAGGGTAGCCTAGGGTTAGGGTTAGGCTTAGGGTTAGGCTTAGGGTACGGCTTAGGGTATGGGTTAGGTTTAGGGTTAGGGTTAGTGTTAGGGTTAGGGCTCGGTTTAGGGTACGGGTTAGGATTAGGGTACGTGTTAGGGTTAGGGTACGGTTTAGGGTTAGGGTACTTTTTAGGGTTAGGGTAGTTATTAAACCTATCCCACTCTCTAGATACCCCTTAGCATGTAAAGGAATATTATTTGGGGGTCCAGCCATGGAGAAGAGTTTAGACACTATAACACACCCATTATAAAGAAATCACATTAGGATTCTCTTTTTAAGCTGTTCCTTAAAACACTAGTGCTTAGGAAATCTCTTGGAGGCAGAAGCAGTCAAGGGTAGCCTAGGGTTAGGGTTAGGCTTAGGGTTAGGCTTATGGTACGGCTTAGGGTACGGGTTCGGGGAGGGGTTCGGGTACGGCGTAGGGTATGGGTTAGGGTTACTGTTAGGTTTAGGGCTCGGTTTAGGGTACGGTGTAGGATTAGGGAACGTGTTAGGGTTAGGGTAGGGGTTAGGGTTAGGGTACGCATTAGGGTTAGGGTAGTTATTAAACCTATCCCACTCACTAGATACCCCTTAGCACGTAAAGGAATATTATTTGGGGGTCCAGCCATGGAGAAGAATTTAGACACTAGGATAAGATAAGGAACACACCCATTATAAAGAAATCACTTTAGGATTCTCTTTTTAAGCTGTTCCTTAAAACACTAGTGCTTAGGAAATCTATTGGAGGCAGAAGCAGTCAAGGGTAGCCTAGGGTTAGGGTTAGGCTTAGGGTTAGGCTTAGGATACGGCTTAGTGTATGGCTTCGGGGAGGGCGTCGGATACGGCCTAGGGTATGGGTTAGGGTTAGGGTTAGGGTTAGTGTTAGGGTTAGGGCTCGGTTTAGGGTACGGGTTAGGATTAGGGTACGTGTTAGGGTTTGGGTAGGGGTTAGGGTTAGGGTACGCGTTAGGGTTAGGGTAGTTATTAAACCTATCCCACTCTCTAGATACCCCTTAGCACGTAAAGGAATATTATTTGGGGGTCCAGCCATGGAGAAGAGTTTAGACACTAGGTTAAAATAAGGAACACATACATTATAAAGAAATCACATTAGGATTCTCTTTTTAAGCTGTTCCTTAAAACACTAGTGCTTAGGAAATCTATTGGAGGCAGAAGCAGTCAAGGGTAGCCTAGGGTTAGGGTTAGGCTTAGGGTTAGGCTTAGGGTACGGGTTCGGGTATGGCGTAGGGTATGGGTTAGGGTTAGGGTTAGGGTTAGTGTTAGGGTTAGGGCTCGGTTTAGGGTACGGGTTAGGATAAGGGTACGTGTTAGGGTTAGGGTAGGGGTTAGGGTTAGGGTACGCGTTAGGGTTAGGGTAGTTATTAAACCTATCCCACTCTCTAGATACCCCTTAGCACGTAAAGGAATATTATTTGGGGGTCCAGCCATGGAGAAGAGTTTAGACACTAGGTTAAAATAAGGAACACATACATTATAAAGAAATCACATTAGGATTCTCTTTTTAAGCTGTTCCTTAAAACACTAGTGCTTAGGAAATCTATTGGAGGCAGAAGCAGTCAAGGGTAGCCTAGGGTTAGGGTTAGGCTTAGGGTTAGGCTTAGGGTACGGCTTAGGGTACGGGTTTGGGGAGGGGTTCGTGTACGACGTAGGGTATGGGTTAGGGTTAGGGTTAGGGTTTGAGTTAGGATTAGGGCTCGGTTTTGGGTACGGGTTAGGATTAGGGTACGTTTTAGGGTTAGGGTAGGGGTTAGGGTTAGGGTACGCGTTAGGGTTAGGGTAGTTATTAAACCTATCCCACTCTCTAGATACCCCTTAGCACGTAAAGGAATATTATTTGGGGGTCCAGCCATTGAGAAGAGTTTAGACACTAGGATAAGATAAGGAACACACCCATTATAAAGAAATCACATTAGGATTCTCTTTTTAAGCTGTTCCTTCAAACACTAGTGCTTAGGAAATCTATTGGAGGCAGAAGCAGTCAAGGGTAGCCTAGGGTTAGGGTTAGGCTTAGGATTAGGCTTAGGGTACGGCTTAGGGTATGGGTTAGGTTTAGGGTTAGGGTTAGTGTTAGGGTTAGGGCTCGGTTTAGGGTACGGGTTAGGATTAGGGTACGTGTTAGGGTTAGGGTACGGTTTAGGGTTAGGGTACTTTTTAGGGTTAGGGTAGTTATTAAACCTATCCCACTCTCTAGATACCCCTTAGCATGTAAAGGAATATTATTTGGGGGTCCAGCCATGGAGAAGAGTTTAGACACTATAACACACCCATTATAAAGAAATCACATTAGGATTCTCTTTTTAAGCTGTTCCTTAAAACACTAGTGCTTAGGAAATCTCTTGGAGGCAGAAGCAGTCAAGGGTAGCCTAGGGTTAGGGTTAGGCTTAGGGTTAGGCTTATGGTACGGCTTAGGGTACGGGTTCGGGGAGGGGTTCGGGTACGGCGTAGGGTATGGGTTAGGGTTACTGTTAGGTTTAGGGCTCGGTTTAGGGTACGGTGTAGGATTAGGGAACGTGTTAGGGTTAGGGTAGGGGTTAGGGTTAGGGTACGCATTAGGGTTAGGGTAGTTATTAAACCTATCCCACTCACTAGATACCCCTTAGCACGTAAAGGAATATTATTTGGGGGTCCAGCCATGGAGAAGAATTTAGACACTAGGATAAGATAAGGAACACACCCATTATAAGGAAATCACTTTAGGATTCTCTTTTTAAGCTGTTCCTTAAAACACTAGTGCTTAGGAAATCTATTGGAGGCAGAAGCAGTCAAGGGTAGCCTAGGGTTAGGGTTAGGCTTAGGGTTAGGCTTAGGATACGGCTTAGTGTATGGCTTCGGGGAGGGCGTCGGATAAGGCCTAGGGTATGGGTTAGGGTTAGGGTTAGGGTTAGTGTTAGGGTTAGGGCTCGGTTTAGGGTACGGGTTAGGATTAGGGTACGTGTTAGGGTTTGGGTAGGGGTTAGGGTTAGGGTACGCGTTAGGGTTAGGGTAGTTATTAAACCTATCCCACTCTCTAGATACCCCTTAGCACGTAAAGGAATATTATTTGGGGGTCCAGCCATGGAGAAGAGTTTAGACACTAGGATAAGATAAGGAACACACCCATTATAAAGAAATCACATTAGGATTCTCTTTTTAAGCTGTTCCTTAAAACACTAGTGCTTAGGAAATCTATTGGAGGCAGAAGCAGTCAAGGGTAGCCTAGGGTTAGGGTTAGGCTTAGGGTACGGCTTAGGGTACGGGTTCGGGAAGGGGTTCGGGTACGGCGTAGGGTATGGGTTAGGGTTAGGGTTAGGGTTAGTGTTAGGGTTAGGGCTCAGTTTAGGGTACGGGTTAGGATTAGGGTACGTGTTAGGGTTAGGGTAGGGGTTAGGGTTACGGTACGCGTTAGCGTTAGGGTAGTTATTAAACCTATCCCACTCTCTAGATACCCCTTAGCACGTAAAGGAATATTATTTGGGGATCCAGCCATGGAGAAGAGATTAGACACTAGGATAAGATAAGGAACACACCCATTATAAAGAAATCACATTAGGATTCTCTTTTTCAGCTGTTCTTTCAAACACTAGTGCTTAGCAAATCTATTGGAGGCAGAAGCAGTCAAGGGTAGCCTAGGGTTACGGTTAGGCTTAGGGTACGGCTTAGGGTACGGCTTAGGGTACGGGTTCGGGGAGGGGTTCGGGTATGGCGTAGGGTATGGGTTAGGGTTAGGGTTAGGGTTAGGGTACGCATTAGGGTTAGGGTAGTTATTAAACCTATCCCACTCTCTAGATACCCCTTAGCACGTAAAGGAATATTATTTGGGGGTCCAGCCATGGAGAAGAGTTTAGACACTAGGATAAGATAAGGAACACACCCATTATAAAGAAATCACATTAGGATTCTCTTTTTAAGCTGTTCCTTAAAACACTAGTGCTTAGGAAATCTATTGGAGGCAGAAGCAGTCAAGGGTAGCCTAGGGTTAGGGTTAGGCTTAGGGTTAGGCTTAGGGTACGACTTAGGGTACGGGTTCGGGGAGGGGTTCGGGTACGGCGTAGGGTATGGGTTAGGGTTAGGGTTAGGGTTAGTGTTAGGGTTAGGGCTCGGTTTAGGGTACGGGTTAGGATTAGGGTACGTGTTAGGGTTAGGGTAGGGGTTAGGGTTAGGGTACGCGTTAGGGTTAGGGTAGTTATTAAACCTATCCCACTCTCTAGATACCCCTTAGCACGTAAAGGAATATTATTTGGGGGTCCAGCCATGGAGAAGAGTTTAGACACTAGGTTAAAATAAGGAACACATACATTATAAAGAAATCACATTAGGATTCTCTTTTTAAGCTGTTCCTTAAAACACTAGTGCTTAGGAAATCTATTGGAGGCAGAAGCAGTCAAGGGTAGCCTAGGGTTAGGGTTAGGCTTAGGGTTAGGCTTAGGGTACGGCTTAGGGTACGGTTCGGGGAGGTGTTCGGGTACGGCGTAGGGTATGGGTTAGGGTTAGGGTTAGGGTTCGTGTTAGGGTTAGGGCTCGGTTTAGGGTACGGGTTAGGATTAGCGTACGTGTTAGGGTTAGGGTAGGGGTTAGGGTTAGGGTACGCATTAGGGTTAGGGTAGTTAGTAAACCTATCCCACTCTCTAGATACCCCTTAGCACGTAAAGGAATATTACTTGGGGGTCCAGCCATGGAGAAGAGTTTAGACACTAGGATAAGATAAGGAACACACCCATTATAAAGAAATCACCTTAGGATTCTCTTTTTAAGCTGTTCCTTAAAACACTAGTGCTTAGGAAATCTATTGGAGGCAGAAGCAGTCAAGGGTAGCCTAGGGTTAGGGTTAGGCTTAGGGTTAGGCTTAGGGTACGGCTTAGGGTACGGGTTCGGGGAGGGGTTCGGGTACGGCGTAGGGTATGGGTTATGGTTAGGGTTAGGGTTAGTGTTAGGGTTAGGGCTCGGTTTAGGGTACGGGTTAGGATTAGGGTACGTGTTAGGGTTAGGGTAGGGGTTAGGGTTAGGGTACGCGTTAGGGTTAGGGTAGTTATTAAACCTATCCCACTCTCTAGATACCCCTTAGCACGTAAAGGAATATTATTTGGGGGTCCAGCCATGGAGAAGAGTTTAGACACTAGGTTAAAATAAGGAACACATACATTATAAAGAAATCACATTAGGATTCTCTTTTTAAGCTGTTCCTTAAAACACTAGTGCTTAGGAAATCTATTGGAGGCAGAAGCAGTCAAGGGTAGCCTAGGGTTAGGGTTAGGCTTAGGGTTAGGCTTAGGGTACGGCTTAGGGTACGGGTTTGGGGAGGGGTTCGTGTACGACGTAGGGTATGGGTTAGGGTTAGGGTTAGGGTTTGAGTTAGGATTAGGGCTCGGTTTTGGGTACGGGTTAGGATTAGGGTACGTTTTAGGGTTAGGGTAGGGGTTAGGGTTAGGGTACGCGTTAGGGTTAGGGTAGTTATTAAACCTATCCCACTCTCTAGATACCCCTTAGCACGTAAAGGAATATTATTTGGGGGTCCAGCCATTGAGAAGAGTTTAGACACTAGGATAAGATAAGGAACACACCCATTATAAAGAAATCACATTAGGATTCTCTTTTTAAGCTGTTCCTTCAAACACTAGTGCTTAGGAAATCTATTGGAGGCAGAAGCAGTCAAGGGTAGCCTAGGGTTAGGGTTAGGCTTAGGGTTAGGCTTAGGGTACGGCTTAGGGTATGGGTTAGGTTTAGGGTTAGGGTTAGTGTTAGGGTTAGGGCTCGGTTTAGGGTACGGGTTAGGATTAGGGTACGTGTTAGGGTTAGGGTACGGTTTAGGGTTAGGGTACTTTTTAGGGTTAGGGTAGTTATTAAACCTATCCCACTCTCTACATACCCCTTAGCATGTAAAGGAATATTATTTGGGGGTCCAGCCATGGAGAAGAGTTTAGACACAAGGATAAGATAAGGAACACACCCATTATAAAGAAATCACATTAGGATTCTCTTTTTAAGCTGTTCCTTCAAACACTAGTGCTTAGGAAATCTATTGGAGGCAGAAGCAGTCAAGGGTAGCCTAGGGTTAGGGTTAGGCTTAGGGTTAGGCTTAGGGTACGGCTTAGGGTACGGTTTGGGGGAGGGGTTCGGGTACGGCGTAGGGTATGGGTTAGGGTTAGGGTTAGGGTTAGTGTTAGGGTTAGGGCTCGGTTTAGGGTACGGGTTAGGATTAGGGTACGTGTTAGGGATAGGGTACGGTTTAGGGTTAGGGTACGCGTTAGGGTTAGGGTAGTTATTAAACCTATCCCACTCTCTAGATACCCCTTAGCACGTAAAGGAATATTATTTGGGGGTCCAGCCATGGAGAAGAGTTTAGACACTAGGATAAGATAAGGAACACACCCTTTATAAAGAAATCACATTAGGATTCTCTTTTTAAGCTGTTCCTTCAAACACTAGTGCTTAGGAAATCTATTGGAGGCAGAAGCAGTCAAGGGTAGCCTAGGGTTAGGGTTAGGCTTAGGGTTAGGCTTAGGGTACGGCTTAGGGTACGGGTTCGGGGAGGTGTTCGGGTACGGCGTAGGGTATGGGTTAGGGTTAGGGTTAGGGTTAGTGTTAGGGTTAGGGCTCGGTTTAGGGTACGGGTTAGGATTAGGGTATGTGTTAGGGTTAGGGTAGGTGTTAGGGTTAGGGTACGCGTTAGGGTTAGGGTAGTTATTAAACCTATCCCACTCTCTAGATACCCCTTAGCACGTAAAGGAATATTACTTGGGGGTCCAGCCATGGAGAAGAGTTTAGACACTAGGATAAGATAAGGAACACACCCATTATAGAGAAATCACATTAGGATTCTCTTTTTAAGCTGTTCTTTCAAACACTAGTGCTTAGCAAATCTATTGGAGGCAGAAGCCGTCAAGGGTAGCCTAGGGTTAGGGTTAGGCTTAGGGTTAGGCTTAGGGTACGGCTTAGGGTACGGGTTCGGGGAGGTGTTCGGGTATGGCGTAGGGTATGGGTTAGGGTTAGGGTTAGGGTTAGTGTTAGGGTTAGGGCTCGGTTTAGGGTACGGGTTAGGATTAGGGTACGTGTTAGGGTTAAGGTAGGGGTTAGGCTTAGGGTACGCATTAGGGATAGGGTAGTTATTAAACCTATCCCACTCTCTAGATACCCCTTAGCACGTAAAGGAATATTATTTGGGGATCCAGCCATGGAGAAGAGATTAGACACTAGGATAAGATAAGGAACACACCCATTATAAAGAAATCACATTAGGATTCTCTTTTTCAGCTGTTCTTTCAAACACTAGTGCTTAGCAAATCTATTGGAGGCAGAAGCAGTCAAGGGTAGCCTAGGGTTAGGGTTAGGCTTAGGGTACGGCTTAGGGTACGGCTTAGGGTACGGGTTCGGGGAGGGGTTCGGTTATGGCGTAGGGTATGGGTTAGGGTTAGGGTTAGGGTTAGGGTACGCATTAGGGTTAGGGTAGTTATTAAACCTATCCCACTCTCTAGATACCCCTTAGCACGTAAAGGAATATTATTTGGGGGTCCAGCCATGGAGAAGAGTTTAGACACTAGGATAAGATAAGGAACACACCCATTATAAAGAAATCACATTAGGATTCTCTTTTTAAGCTGTTCCTTAAAACACTAGTGCTTAGGAAATCTATTGGAGGCAGAAGCAGTCAAGGGTAGCCTAGGGTTAGGGTTAGGCTTAGGGTTAGGCTTAGGGTACGACTTAGGGTACGGGTTCGGGGAGGGGTTCGGGTACGGCGTAGGGTATGGGTTATGGTTAGGGTTAGGGTTAGTGTTAGGGTTAGGGCTCGGTTTAGGGTACGGGTTAGGATTAGGGTACGTGTTAGGGTTAGGGTAGGGGTTAGGGTTAGGGTACGCGTTAGGGTTAGGGTAGTTATTAAACCTATCCCACTCTCTAGATACCCCTTAGCACGTAAAGGAATATTATTTGGGGGTCCAGCCATGGAGAAGAGTTTAGACACTAGGTTAAAATAAGGAACACATACATTATAAAGAAATCACATTAGGATTCTCTTTTTAAGCTGTTCCTTAAAACACTAGTGCTTAGGAAATCTATTGGAGGCAGAAGCAGTCAAGGGTAGCCTAGGGTTAGGGTTAGGCTTAGGGTTAGGCTTAGGGTACGGCTTAGGGTACGGGTTTGGGGAGGGGTTCGTGTACGACGTAGGGTATGGGTTAGGGTTAGGGTTAGGGTTTGAGTTAGGATTAGGGCTCGGTTTTGGGTACGGGTTAGGATTAGGGTACGTTTTAGGGTTAGGGTAGGGGTTAGGGTTAGGGTACGCGTTAGGGTTAGGGTAGTTATTAAACCTATCCCACTCTCTAGATACCCCTTAGCACGTAAAGGAATATTATTTGGGGGTCCAGCCATTGAGAAGAGTTTAGACACTAGGATAAGATAAGGAACACACCCATTATAAAGAAATCACATTAGGATTCTCTTTTTAAGCTGTTCCTTCAAACACTAGTGCTTAGGAAATCTATTGGAGGCAGAAGCAGTCAAGGGTAGCCTAGGGTTAGGGTTAGGCTTAGGGTTAGGCTTAGGGTACGGCTTAGGGTATGGGTTAGGTTTAGGGTTAGGGTTAGTGTTAGGGTTAGGGCTCGGTTTAGGGTACGGGTTAGGATTAGGGTACGTGTTAGGGTTAGGGTACGGTTTAGGGTTAGGGTACTTTTTAGGGTTAGGGTAGTTATTAAACCTATCCCACTCTCTACATACCCCTTAGCATGTAAAGGAATATTATTTGGGGGTCCAGCCATGGAGAAGAGTTTAGACACAAGGATAAGATAAGGAACACACCCATTATAAAGAAATCACATTAGGATTCTCTTTTTAAGCTGTTCCTTCAAACACTAGTGCTTAGGAAATCTATTGGAGGCAGAAGCAGTCAAGGGTAGCCTAGGGTTAGGGTTAGGCTTAGGGTTAGGCTTAGGGTACGGCTTAGGGTACGGTTTGGGGGAGGGGTTCGGGTACGGCGTAGGGTATGGGTTAGGGTTAGGGTTAGGGTTAGTGTTAGGGTTAGGGCTCGGTTTAGGGTACGGGTTAGGATTAGGGTACGTGTTAGGGATAGGGTACGGTTTAGGGTTAGGGTACGCGTTAGGGTTAGGGTAGTTATTAAACCTATCCCACTCTCTAGATACCCCTTAGCACGTAAAGGAATATTATTTGGGGGTCCAGCCATGGAGAAGAGTTTAGACACTAGGATAAGATAAGGAACACACCCTTTATAAAGAAATCACATTAGGATTCTCTTTTTAAGCTGTTCCTTCAAACACTAGTGCTTAGGAAATCTATTGGAGGCAGAAGCAGTCAAGGGTAGCCTAGGGTTAGGGTTAGGCTTAGGGTTAGGCTTAGGGTACGGCTTAGGGTACGGGTTCGGGGAGGTGTTCGGGTACGGCGTAGGGTATGGGTTAGGGTTAGGGTTAGGGTTAGTGTTAGGGTTAGGGCTCGGTTTAGGGTACGGGTTAGGATTAGGGTATGTGTTAGGGTTAGGGTAGGTGTTAGGGTTAGGGTACGCGTTAGGGTTAGGGTAGTTATTAAACCTATCCCACTCTCTAGATACCCCTTAGCACGTAAAGGAATATTACTTGGGGGTCCAGCCATGGAGAAGAGTTTAGACACTAGGATAAGATAAGGAACACACCCATTATAGAGAAATCACATTAGGATTCTCTTTTTAAGCTGTTCTTTCAAACACTAGTGCTTAGCAAATCTATTGGAGGCAGAAGCCGTCAAGGGTAGCCTAGGGTTAGGGTTAGGCTTAGGGTTAGGCTTAGGGTACGGCTTAGGGTACGGGTTCGGGGAGGTGTTCGGGTATGGCGTAGGGTATGGGTTAGGGTTAGGGTTAGGGTTAGTGTTAGGGTTAGGGCTCGGTTTAGGGTACGGGTTAGGATTAGGGTACGTGTTAGGGTTAAGGTAGGGGTTAGGCTTAGGGTACGCATTAGGGATAGGGTAGTTATTAAACCTATCCCACTCTCTAGATACCCCTTAGCACGTAAAGGAATATTATTTGGGGATCCAGCCATGGAGAAGAGATTAGACACTAGGATAAGATAAGGAACACACCCATTATAAAGAAATCACATTAGGATTCTCTTTTTCAGCTGTTCTTTCAAACACTAGTGCTTAGCAAATCTATTGGAGGCAGAAGCAGTCAAGGGTAGCCTAGGGTTAGGGTTAGGCTTAGGGTACGGCTTAGGGTACGGCTTAGGGTACGGGTTCGGGGAGGGGTTCGGTTATGGCGTAGGGTATGGGTTAGGGTTAGGGTTAGGGTTAGGGTACGCATTAGGGTTAGGGTAGTTATTAAACCTATCCCACTCTCTAGATACCCCTTAGCACGTAAAGGAATATTATTTGGGGGTCCAGCCATGGAGAAGAGTTTAGACACTAGGATAAGATAAGGAACACACCCATTATAAAGAAATCACATTAGGATTCTCTTTTTAAGCTGTTCCTTAAAACACTAGTGCTTAGGAAATCTATTGGAGGCAGAAGCAGTCAAGGGTAGCCTAGGGTTAGGGTTAGGCTTAGGGTTAGGCTTAGGGTACGACTTAGGGTACGGGTTCGGGGAGGGGTTCGGGTACGGCGTAGGGTATGGGTTAGGGTTAGGGTTAGGGTTAGTGTTAGGGTTAGGGCTCGGTTTAGGGTACGGGTTAGGATTAGGGTACGTGTTAGGGTTAGGGTAGGGGTTAGGGTTAGGGTACGCGTTAGGGTTAGGGTAGTTATTAAACCTATCCCACTCTCTAGATACCCCTTAGCACGTAAAGGAATATTATTTGGGGGTCCAGCCATGGAGAAGAGTTTAGACACTAGGTTAAAATAAGGAACACATACATTATAAAGAAATCACATTAGGATTCTCTTTTTAAGCTGTTCCTTAAAACACTAGTGCTTAGGAAATCTATTGGAGGCAGAAGCAGTCAAGGGTAGCCTAGGGTTAGGGTTAGGCTTAGGGTTAGGCTTAGGGTCCGGCTTAGGGTACGGTTCGGGGAGGTGTTCGGGTACGGCGTAGGGTATGGGTTAGGGTTAGGGTTAGGGTTCGTGTTAGGGTTAGGGCTCGGTTTAGGGTACGGGTTAGGATTAGGGTACGTGTTAGGGTTAGGGTAGGGGTTAGGGTTAGGGTACGCATTAGGGTTAGGGTAGTTAGTAAACCTATCCCACTCTCTAGATACCCCTTAGCACGTAAAGGAATATTACTTGGGGGTCCAGCCATGGAGAAGAGTTTAGACACTAGGATAAGATAAGGAACACACCCATTATAAAGAAATCACCTTAGGATTCTCTTTTTAAGCTGTTCCTTAAAACACTAGTGCTTAGGAAATCTATTGGAGGCAGAAGCAGTCAAGGGTAGCCTAGGGTTAGGGTTAGGCTTAGGGTTAGGCTTAGGGTACGGCTTAGGGTACGGGTTCGGGGAGGGGTTCGGGTACGGCGTAGGGTATGGGTTAGGGTTAGGGTTAGGGTTAGTGTTAGGGTTAGGGCTCGGTTTAGGGTACGGGTTAGGATTAGGGTACGTGTTAGGGTTAGGGTAGGGGTTAGGGTTAGGGTACGCGTTAGGGTTAGGGTAGTTATTAAACCTATCCCACTCTCTAGATACCCCTTAGCACGTAAAGGAATATTATTTGGGGGTCCAGCCATGGAGAAGAGTTTAGACACTAGGTTAAAATAAGGAACACATACATTATAAAGAAATCACATTAGGATTCTCTTTTTAAGCTGTTCCTTAAAACACTAGTGCTTAGGAAATCTATTGGAGGCAGAAGCAGTCAAGGGTAGCCTAGGGTTAGGGTTAGGCTTAGGGTTAGGCTTAGGGTACGGCTTAGGGTACGGGTTTGGGGAGGGGTTCGTGTACGACGTAGGGTATGGGTTAGGGTTAGGGTTAGGGTTTGAGTTAGGATTAGGGCTCGGTTTTGGGTACGGGTTAGGATTAGGGTACGTTTTAGGGTTAGGGTAGGGGTTAGGGTTAGGGTACGCGTTAGGGTTAGGGTAGTTATTAAACCTATCCCACTCTCTAGATACCCCTTAGCACATAAAGGAATATTATTTGGGGGTCCAGCCATTGAGAAGAGTTTAGACACTAGGATAAGATAAGGAACACACCCATTATAAAGAAATCACATTAGGATTCTCTTTTTAAGCTGTTCCTTCAAACACTAGTGCTTAGGAAATCTATTGGAGGCAGAAGCAGTCAAGGGTAGCCTAGGGTTAGGGTTAGGCTTAGGGTTAGGCTTAGGGTACGGCTTAGGGTATGGGTTAGGTTTAGGGTTAGGGTTAGTGTTAGGGTTAGGGCTCGGTTTAGGGTACGGGTTAGGATTAGGGTACGTGTTAGGGTTAGGGTACGGTTTAGGGTTAGGGTACTTTTTAGGGTTAGGGTAGTTATTAAACCTATCCCACTCTCTAGATACCCCTTAGCATGTAAAGGAATATTATTTGGGGGTCCAGCCATGGAGAAGAGTTTAGACACTATAACACACCCATTATAAAGAAATCACATTAGGATTCTCTTTTTAAGCTGTTCCTTAAAACACTAGTGCTTAGGAAATCTCTTGGAGGCAGAAGCAGTCAAGGGTAGCCTAGGGTTAGGGTTAGGCTTAGGGTTAGGCTTATGGTACGGCTTAGGGTACGGGTTCGGGGAGGGGTTCGGGTACGGCGTAGGGTATGGGTTAGGGTTACTGTTAGGTTTAGGGCTCGGTTTAGGGTACGGTGTAGGATTAGGGAACGTGTTAGGGTTAGGGTAGGGGTTAGGGTTAGGGTACGCATTAGGGTTAGGGTAGTTATTAAACCTATCCCACTCACTAGATACCCCTTAGCACGTAAAGGAATATTATTTGGGGGTCCAGCCATGGAGAAGAATTTAGACACTAGGATAAGATAAGGAACACACCCATTATAAAGAAATCACTTTAGGATTCTCTTTTTAAGCTGTTCCTTAAAACACTAGTGCTTAGGAAATCTATTGGAGGCAGAAGCAGTCAAGGGTAGCCTAGGGTTAGGGTTAGGCTTAGGGTTAGGCTTAGGGTACGGCTTAGGGTACGGTTCGGGGAGGTGTTCGGGTACGGCGTAGGGTATGGGTTAGGGTTAGGGTTAGGGTTCGTGTTAGGGTTAAGGCTCGGTTTAGGGTACGGGTTAGGATTAGCGTACCTGTTAGGGTTAGGGTAGGGGTTAGGGTTAGGGTACGCATTAGGGTTAGGGTAGTTAGTAAACCTATCCCACTCTCTAGATACCCCTTAGCACGTAAAGGAATATTACTTGGGGGTCCAGCCATGGAGAAGAGTTTAGACACTAGGATAAGATAAGGAACACACCCATTATAAAGAAATCACCTTAGGATTCTCTTTTTAAGCTGTTCCTTAAAACACTAGTGCTTAGGAAATCTATTGGAGGCAGAAGCAGTCAAGGGTAGCCTAGGGTTAGGGTTAGGCTTAGGGTTAGGCTTAGGGTACGGCTTAGGGTACGGGTTCGGGGAGGTGTTCGGGTACGGCGTAGGGTATGGGTTAGGGTTAGGGTTAGGGTTAGTGTTAGGGTTAGGGCTCGGTTTAGGGTACGGGTTAGGATTAGGGTACGTGTTAGGGTTAGGGTAGGGGTTAGGGTTAGGGTACGCGTTAGGGTTAGGGTAGTTATTAAACCTATCCCACTCTCTAGATACCCCTTAGCACGTAAAGGAATATTATTTGGGGGTCCAGCCATGGAGAAGAGTTTAGACACTAGGTTAAAATAAGGAACACATACATTATAAAGAAATCACATTAGGATTCTCTTTTTAAGCTGTTCCTTAAAACACTAGTGCTTAGGAAATCTATTGGAGGCAGAAGCAGTCAAGGGTAGCCTAGGGTTAGGGTTAGGCTTAGGGTTAGGCTTAGGGTACGGCTTAGGGTACGGGTTTGGGGAGGGGTTCGTGTACGACGTAGGGTATGGGTTAGGGTTAGGGTTAGGGTTTGAGTTAGGATTAGGGCTCGGTTTTGGGTACGGGTTAGGATTAGGGTACGTTTTAGGGTTAGGGTAGGGGTTAGGGTTAGGGTACGCGTTAGGGTTAGGGTAGTTATTAAACCTATCCCACTCTCTAGATACCCCTTAGCACGTAAAGGAATATTATTTGGGGGTCCAGCCATGGAGAAGAGTTTAGACACTAGGATAAGATAAGGAACACACCCTTTATAAAGAAATCACATTAGGATTCTCTTTTTAAGCTGTTCCTTCAAACACTAGTGCTTAGGAAATCTATTGGAGGCAGAAGCAGTCAAGGGTAGCCTAGGGTTAGGGTTAGGCTTAGGGTTAGGCTTAGGGTACGGCTTAGGGTACGGGTTCGGGGAGGGGTTCGGGTACGGCGTAGGGTATGGGTTAGGGTTAGGGTTAGGGTTAGTGTTAGGGTTAGGGCTCGGTTTAGGGTACGGGTTAGGATTAGGGTATGTGTTAGGGTTAGGGTAGGTGTTAGGGTTAGGGTACGCGTTAGGGTTAGGGTAGTTATTAAACCTATCCCACTCTCTAGATACCCCTTAGCACGTAAAGGAATATTACTTGGGGGTCCAGCCATGGAGAAGAGTTTAGACACTAGGATAAGATAAGGAACACACCCATTATAGAGAAATCACATTAGGATTCTCTTTTTAAGCTGTTCTTTCAAACACTAGTGCTTAGCAAATCTATTGGAGGCAGAAGCCGTCAAGGGTAGCCTAGGGTTAGGGTTAGGCTTAGGGTTAGGCTTAGGGTACGGCTTAGGGTACGGGTTCGGGGAGGTGTTCGGGTATGGCGTAGGGTATGGGTTAGGGTTAGGGTTAGGGTTAGTGTTAGGGTTAGGGCTCGGTTTAGGGTACGGGTTAGGATTAGGGTACGTGTTAGGGTTAAGGTAGGGGTTAGGCTTAGGGTACGCATTAGGGATAGGGTAGTTATTAAACCTATCCCACTCTCTAGATACCCCTTAGCACGTAAAGGAATATTATTTGGGGATCCAGCCATGGAGAAGAGATTAGACACTAGGATAAGATAAGGAACACACCCATTATAAAGAAATCACATTAGGATTCTCTTTTTCAGCTGTTCTTTCAAACACTAGTGCTTAGCAAATCTATTGGAGGCAGAAGCAGTCAAGGGTAGCCTAGGGTTAGGGTTAGGCTTAGGGTACGGCTTAGGGTACGGCTTAGGGTACGGGTTCGGGGAGGGGTTCGGGTATGGCGTAGGGTATGGGTTAGGGTTAGGGTTAGGGTTAGGGTACGCATTAGGGTTAGGGTAGTTATTAAACCTATCCCACTCTCTAGATACCCCTTAGCACGTAAAGGAATATTATTTGGGGGTCCAGCCATGGAGAAGAGTTTAGACACTAGGATAAGATAAGGAACACACCCATTATAAAGAAATCACATTAGGATTCTCTTTTTAAGCTGTTCCTTAAAACACTAGTGCTTAGGAAATCTATTGGAGGCAGAAGCAGTCAAGGGTAGCCTAGGGTTAGGGTTAGGCTTAGGGTTAGGCTTAGGGTACGACTTAGGGTACGGGTTCGGGGAGGGGTTCGGGTACGGCGTAGGGTATGGGTTAGGGTTAGGGTTAGGGTTAGTGTTAGGGTTAGGGCTCGGTTTAGGGTACGGGTTAGGATTAGGGTACGTGTTAGGGTTAGGGTAGGGGTTAGGGTTAGGGTACGCGTTAGGGTTAGGGTAGTTATTAAACCTATCCCACTCTCTAGATACCCCTTAGCACGTAAAGGAATATTATTTGGGGGTCCAGCCATGGAGAAGAGTTTAGACACTAGGTTAAAATAAGGAACACATACATTATAAAGAAATCACATTAGGATTCTCTTTTTAAGCTGTTCCTTAAAACACTAGTGCTTAGGAAATCTATTGGAGGCAGAAGCAGTCAAGGGTAGCCTAGGGTTAGGGTTAGGCTTAGGGTTAGGCTTAGGGTCCGGCTTAGGGTACGGTTCGGGGAGGTGTTCGGGTACGGCGTAGGGTATGGGTTAGGGTTAGGGTTAGGGTTCGTGTTAGGGTTAGGGCTCGGTTTAGGGTACGGGTTAGGATTAGGGTACGTGTTAGGGTTAGGGTAGGGGTTAGGGTTAGGGTACGCATTAGGGTTAGGGTAGTTAGTAAACCTATCCCACTCTCTAGATACCCCTTAGCACGTAAAGGAATATTACTTGGGGGTCCAGCCATGGAGAAGAGTTTAGACACTAGGATAAGATAAGGAACACACCCATTATAAAGAAATCACCTTAGGATTCTCTTTTTAAGCTGTTCCTTAAAACACTAGTGCTTAGGAAATCTATTGGAGGCAGAAGCAGTCAAGGGTAGCCTAGGGTTAGGGTTAGGCTTAGGGTTAGGCTTAGGGTACGGCTTAGGGTACGGGTTCGGGGAGGGGTTCGGGTACGGCGTAGGGTATGGGTTAGGGTTAGGGTTAGGGTTAGTGTTAGGGTTAGGGCTCGGTTTAGGGTACGGGTTAGGATTAGGGTACGTGTTAGGGTTAGGGTAGGGGTTAGGGTTAGGGTACGCGTTAGGGTTAGGGTAGTTATTAAACCTATCCCACTCTCTAGATACCCCTTAGCACGTAAAGGAATATTATTTGGGGGTCCAGCCATGGAGAAGAGTTTAGACACTAGGTTAAAATAAGGAACACATACATTATAAAGAAATCACATTAGGATTCTCTTTTTAAGCTGTTCCTTAAAACACTAGTGCTTAGGAAATCTATTGGAGGCAGAAGCAGTCAAGGGTAGCCTAGGGTTAGGGTTAGGCTTAGGGTTAGGCTTAGGGTACGGCTTAGGGTACGGGTTTGGGGAGGGGTTCGTGTACGACGTAGGGTATGGGTTAGGGTTAGGGTTAGGGTTTGAGTTAGGATTAGGGCTCGGTTTTGGGTACGGGTCAGGATTAGGGTACGTTTTAGGGTTAGGGTAGGGGTTAGGGTTAGGGTACGCGTTAGGGTTAGGGTAGTTATTAAACCTATCCCACTCTCTAGATACCCCTTAGCACATAAAGGAATATTATTTGGGGGTCCAGCCATTGAGAAGAGTTTAGACACTAGGATAAGATAAGGAACACACCCATTATAAAGAAATCACATTAGGATTCTCTTTTTAAGCTGTTCCTTCAAACACTAGTGCTTAGGAAATCTATTGGAGGCAGAAGCAGTCAAGGGTAGCCTAGGGTTAGGGTTAGGCTTAGGGTTAGGCTTAGGGTACGGCTTAGGGTATGGGTTAGGTTTAGGGTTAGGGTTAGTGTTAGGGTTAGGGCTCGGTTTAGGGTACGGGTTAGGATTAGGGTACGTGTTAGGGTTAGGGTACGGTTTAGGGTTAGGGTACTTTTTAGGGTTAGGGTAGTTATTAAACCTATCCCACTCTCTAGATACCCCTTAGCATGTAAAGGAATATTATTTGGGGGTCCAGCCATGGAGAAGAGTTTAGACACTATAACACACCCATTATAAAGAAATCACATTAGGATTCTCTTTTTAAGCTGTTCCTTAAAACACTAGTGCTTAGGAAATCTCTTGGAGGCAGAAGCAGTCAAGGGTAGCCTAGGGTTAGGGTTAGGCTTAGGGTTAGGCTTATGGTACGGCTTAGGGTACGGGTTCGGGGAGGGGTTCGCGTACGGCGTAGGGTATGGGTTAGGGTTACTGTTAGGTTTAGGGCTCGGTTTAGGGTACGGTGTAGGATTAGGGAACGTGTTAGGGTTAGGGTAGGGGTTAGGGTTAGGGTACGCATTAGGGTTAGGGTAGTTATTAAACCTATCCCACTCACTAGATACCCCTTAGCACGTAAAGGAATATTATTTGGGGGTCCAGCCATGGAGAAGAATTTAGACACTAGGATAAGATAAGGAACACACCCATTATAAAGAAATCACTTTAGGATTCTCTTTTTAAGCTGTTCCTTAAAACACTAGTGCTTAGGAAATCTATTGGAGGCAGAAGCAGTCAAGGGTAGCCTAGGGTTAGGGTTAGGCTTAGGGTTAGGCTTAGGATACGGCTTAGTGTATGGCTTCGGGGAGGGCGTCGGATACGGCCTAGGGTATGGGTTAGGGTTAGGGTTAGGGTTAGTGTTAGGGTTAGGGCTCGGTTTAGGGTACGGGTTAGGATTAGGGTACGTGTTAGGGTTAGGGTAGGGGTTAGGGTTAGGGTACGCGTTAGGGTTAGGGTAGTTATTAAACCTATCCCACTCTCTAGATACCCCTTAGCACGTAAAGGAATATTATTTGGGGGTCCAGCCATGGAGAAGAGTTTAGACACTAGGTTAAAATAAGGAACACATACATTATAAAGAAATCACATTAGGATTCTCTTTTTAAGCTGTTCCTTAAAACACTAGTGCTTAGGAAATCTATTGGAGGCAGAAGCAGTCAAGGGTAGCCTAGGGTTAGGGTTAGGCTTAGGGTTAGGCTTAGGGTACGGGTTCGGGTATGGCGTAGGGTATGGGTTAGGGTTAGGGTTAGGGTTAGTGTTAGGGTTAGGGCTCGGTTTAGGGTACGGGTTAGGATAAGGGTACGTGTTAGGGTTAGGGTAGGGGTTAGGGTTAGGGTACGCGTTAGGGTTAGGGTAGTTATTAAACCTATCCCACTCTCTAGATACCCCTTAGCACGTAAAGGAATATTATTTGGGGGTCCAGCCATGGAGAAGAGTTTAGACACTAGGATAAGATAAGGAACACACCCATTATAAAGAAATCACATTAGGATTCTCTTTTTAAGCTGTTCCTTAAAACACTAGTGCTTAGGAAATCTCTTGGAGGCAGAAGCAGTCAAGGGTAGCCTAGGGTTAGGGTTAGGCTTAGGGTACGGCTTAGGGTACGGGTTCGGGGAGGGGTTCGGGTACGGCGTAGGGTATGGGTTAGGGTTACTGTTAGGTTTACGGCTCGGTTTAGGGTACGGTGTAGGATTAGGGTACGTGTTAGTGTTAGGGTAGGGGTTAGGGTTAGGGTACGTGTTAGGGTTAGGGTAGTTATTAAACCTATCCCACTCTCTAGATACCCCTTAGCACGTAAAGGAATATTATTTGGGGGTCCAGCCATGGAGAAGAGTTTAGACACTAGGATAAGATAAGGAACACACCCATTATAAAGAAATCACTTTAGGATTCTCTTTTTAAGCTGTTCCTTAAAACACTAGTGCTTAGGAAATCTATTGGAGGCAGAAGGAGTCAAGGGTAGCCTAGGGTTAGGGTTAGGCTTAGGGTTAGGCTTAGGGTACGGCTTAGGGTACGGGTTCGGGTACGGTGTAGGGTATGGGTTAGGGTTAGGGTTAGGGTCAGTGTTAGGGTTAGGGCTCGGTTTACGGTACGGGTTAGGATTAGGGTACGTGTTAGGGTTAGGGTAGGGGTTAGGGTTAGGGTACGCGTTAGGGTTAGGGTAGTTATTAAACCTATCCCACTCTCTAGATACCCCTTAGCACGTAAAGGAATATTATTTGGGGGTCCAGCCATGGAGAAGAGTTTAGACACTATAACACACCCATTATAAAGAAATCACATTAGGATTCTCTTTTTAAGCTGTTCCTTAAAACACTAGTGCTTAGGAAATCTCTTGGAGGCAGAAGCAGTCAAGGGTAGCCTAGGGTTAGGGTTAGGCTTAGGGTTAGGCTTATGGTACGGCTTAGGGTACGGGTTCGGGGAGGGGTTCGGGTACGGCGTAGGGTATGGGTTAGGGTTACTGTTAGGTTCAGGGCTCGGTTTAGGGTACGGTGTAGGATTAGGGTACGTGTTAGGGTTAGGGTAGGGGTTAGGGTTAGGGTACGCATTAGGGTTAGGGTAGTCATTAAACCTATCCCACTCACTAGATACCCCTTAGCACGTAAAGGAATATTATTTGGGGGTCCAGCCATGGAGAAGAATTTAGACACTAGGATAAGATAAGGAACACACCCATTATAAAGAAATCACTTTAGGATTCTCTTTTTAAGCTGTTCCTTAAAACACTAGTGCTTAGGAAATCTATTGGAGGCAGAAGCAGTCAAGGGTAGCCTAGGGTTATGGTTAGGCTTAGGGTTAGGCTTAGGATACGGCTTAGTGTATGGCTTCGGGGAGGGCGTCGGATACGGCGTAGGGTATGGGTTAGGGTTAGGGTTAGGGTTAGTGTTAGGGTTAGGGCTCGGTTTAGGGTACGGGTTAGGATTAGGGTACGTGTTAGGGTTTGGGTAGGGGTTAGGGTTAGGGTACGCGTTAGGGTTAGGGTAGTTATTAAACCTATCCCACTCTCTAGATACCCCTTAGCACGTAAAGGAATATTATTTGGGGGTCCAGCCATGGAGAAGAGTTTAGACACTAGGATAAGATAAGGAACACACCCATTATAAAGAAATCACATTAGGATTCTCTTTTTAAGCTGTTCCTTCAAACACTAGTGCTTAGGAAATCTATTGGAGGCAGAAGCAGTCAAGGGTAGCCTAGGGTTAGGGTTAGGCTTAGGGTTAGGCTTAGGGTACGGCTTAGTGTATGGGTTAGGTTTAGGGTTAGGGTTAGTGTTAGGGTTAGGGCTCGGTTTAGGGTACGGGTTAGGATTAGGGTACGTGTTAGGGTTAGGGTACGGTTTAGGGTTAGGGTACTTTTTAGGGTTAGGGTAGTTATTAAACCTATCCCACTCTCTAGATACCCCTTAGCATGTAAAGGAATATTATTTGGGGGTCCAGCCATGGAGAAGAGTTTAGACACAAGGATAAGATAAGGAACACACCCATTATAAAGAAATCACATTAGGATTCTCTTTTTAAGCTGTTCCTTCAAACACTATTGCTTAGGAAATCTATTGGAGGCAGAAGCAGTCAAGGGTAGCCTAGGGTTAGGGTTAGGCTTAGGGTTAGGCTTAGGGTACGGCTTAGGGTACGGTTTGGGGGAGGGGTTCGGGTACGGCGTAGGGTATGAGTTAGTGTTAGGGTTAGGGTTAGTGTTAGGGTTAGGGCTCGGTTTAGGGTACGGGTTAGGATTAGGGTACGTGTTAGGCTTTGGGTAGGGGTTAGGGTTAGGGTACGCGTTAGGGTTAGGGTAGTTATTAAACCTATCCCACTCTCTAGATACCCCTTAGCACGTAAAGGAATATTATTTGGGGGTCCAGCCATGGAGAAGAGTTTAGACACTAGGATAAGATAAGGAACACACCCATTATAAAGAAATCACATTAGGATTCTCTTTTTAAGCTGTTCCTTAAAACACTAGTGCTTAGGAAATCTCTTGGAGGCAGAAGCAGTCAAGGGTAGCCTAGGGTTAGGGTTAGGCTTAGGGTACGGCTTAGGGTACGGGTTCGGGGAGGGGTTCGGGTACGGCGTAGGGTATGGGTTAGGGTTACTGTTAGGTTTAGGGCTCGGTTTAGGGTACGGTGTAGGATTAGGGTACGTGTTAGTGTTAGGGTAGGGGTTAGGGTTAGGGTACGTGTTAGGGTTAGGGTAGTTATTAAACCTCTCCCACTCTCTAGATACCCCTTAGCACGTAAAGGAATATTATTTGGGGGTCCAGCCATGGAGAAGAGTTTAGACACTAGGATAAGATAAGGAACACACCCTTTATAAAGAAATCACTTTAGGATTCTCTTTTTAAGCTGTTCCTTAAAACACTAGTGCTTAGGAAATCTATTGGAGGCAGAAGGAGTCAAGGGTAGCCTAGGGTTAGGGTTAGGCTTAGGGTTAGGCTTAGGGTACGGCTTAGGGTATGGCTTCGGGGAGGGGGTCGGGTACGGCGTAGGGTATGGGTTAGGGTTAGGGTTAGGGTTAGTGTTAGGGTTAGGGCTCGGTTTAGGGTACGGGTTAGGATTAGGGTACGTGTTAGGGTTTGGGTAGGGGTTAGGGTTAGGGTACGCGTTAGGGTTAGGGTAGTTATTAAACCTATCCCACTCTCTAGATACCCCTTAGCACGTAAAGGAATATTATTTGGGGGTCCAGCCATGGAGAAGAGTTTAGACACTAGGATAAGATTAGGAACACACCCATTATAAAGAAATCACATTAGGATTCTCTTTTTAAGCTGTTCCTTAAAACACTAGTGCTTAGGAAATCTATTGGAGGCAGAAGCAGTCAAGGGTAGCCTAGGGTTAGGGTTAGGCTTAGGGTTAGGCTTAGGGTACGGCTTAGGGTACGGGTTCGGGTACGGTGTAGGGTATGGGTTAGGGTTAGGGTTAGGGTCAGTGTTAGGGTTAGGTCTCGGTTTACGGTACGGGTTAGGATTAGGGTACGTGTTAGGGTTAGGGTAGGGGTTAGGGTTAGGGTACGCGTTAGGGTTAGGGTAGTTATTAAACCTATCCCACTCTCTAGATACCCCTTAGCACGTAAAGGAATATTATTTGGGGGTCCAGCCATGGAGAAGAGTTTAGACACTATAACACACCCATTATAAAGAAATCACATTAGGATTCTCTTTTTAAGCTGTTCCTTAAAACACTAGTGCTTAGGAAATCTCTTGGAGGCAGAAGCAGTCAAGGGTAGCCTAGGGTTAGGGTTAGGCTTAGGGTTAGGCTTATGGTACGGCTTAGGGTACGGGTTCGGGGAGGGGTTCGGGTACGGCGTAGGGTATGGGTTAGGGTTACTGTTAGGTTTAGGGCTCGGTTTAGGGTACGGTGTAGGATTAGGGTACGTGTTAGGGTTAGGGTAGGGGTTAGGGTTAGGGTACGCATTAGGGTTAGGGTAGTTATTAAACCTATCCCACTCACTAGATACCCCTTAGCACGTAAAGGAATATTATTTGGGGGTCCAGCCATGGAGAAGAATTTAGACACTAGGATAAGATAAGGAACACACCCATTATAAAGAAATCACTTTAGGATTCTCTTTTTAAGCTGTTCCTTAAAACACTAGTGCTTAGGAAATCTATTGGAGGCAGAAGCAGTCAAGGGTAGCCTAGGGTTAGGGTTAGGCTTAGGGTTAGGCTTAGGATACGGCTTAGTGTATGGCTTCGGGGAGGGCGTCGGATACGGCGTAGGGTATGGGTTAGGGTTAGGGTTAGGGTTAGTGTTAGGGTTAGGGCTCGGTTTAGGGTACGGGTTAGGATTAGGGTACGTGTTAGCGTTTGGGTAGGGGTTAGGGTTAGGGTACGCGTTAGGGTTAGGGTAGTTATTAAACCTATCCCACTCTCTAGATACCCCTTAGCACGTAAAGGAATATTATTTGGGGGTCCAGCCATGGAGAAGAGTTTAGACACTAGGATAAGATAAGGAACACACCCATTATAAAGAAATCACATTAGGATTCTCTTTTTAAGCTGTTCCTTAAAACACTAGTGCTTAGGAAATCTCTTGGAGGCAGAAGCAGTCAAGGGTAGCTTAGGGTTAGGGTTAGGCTTAGGGTACGGCTTAGGGTACGGGTTCGGGGAGGGGTTCGGGTACGGCGTAGGGTATGGGTTAGGGTTAGGGTTAGGGTTAGTGTTAGGGTTAGGGCTCAGTTTAGGGTACGGGTTAGGATTAGGGTACGTGTTAGGGTTAGGGTAGGGGTTAGGGTTACGGTACGCGTTAGCGTTAGGGTAGTTATTAAACCTATCCCACTCTCTAGATACCCCTTAGCACGTAAAGGAATATTATTTGGGGATCCAGCCATGGAGAAGAGATTAGACAGTAGGATAAGATAAGGAACACACCCATTATAAAGAAATCACATTAGGATTCTCTTTTTCAGCTGTTCTTTCAAACACTAGTGCTTAGCAAATCTATTGGAGGCAGAAGCAGTCAAGGGTAGCCTAGGGTTAGGGTTAGGCTTAGGGTTCGGCTTAGGGTACGGCTTAGGGTACGGGTTCGGGGAGGGGTTCGGGTATGGCGTAGGGTATGGGTTAGGGTTAGGGTTAGGGTTAGGGTACGCATTAGGGTTAGGGTAGTTATTAAACCTATCCCACTCTCTAGATACCCCTTAGCACGTAAAGGAATATTATTTGGGGGTCCAGCCATGGAGAAGAGTTTAGACACTAGGATAAGATAAGGAACACACCCATTATAAAGAAATCACATTAGGATTCTCTTTTTAAGCTGTTCCTTAAAACACTAGTGCTTAGGAAATCTATTGGAGGCAGAAGCAGTCAAGGGTAGCCTAGGGTTAGGGTTAGGCTTAGGGTACGGCTTAGGGTACGGCTTAGGGTACGGGTTTGGGGAGGGGTTCGGGTACGACGTAGGGTATGGGTTAGGGTTAGGGTTAGGGTTTGAGTTAGGATTAGGGCTCGGTTTTGGGTACGGGTTAGGATTAGGGTACGTTTTAGGGTTAGGGTAGGGGTTAGGGTTAGGGTACGCGTTAGGGTTAGGATAGTTATTAAACCTATCCCACTCTCTAGATACCCCTTAGCACGTAAAGGAATATTATTTGGGGGTCCAGCCATTGAGAAGAGTTTAGACACTAGGATAAGATAAGGAACACACCCATTATAAAGAAATCACATTAGGATTCTCTTTTTAAGCTGTTCCTTCAAACACTAGTGCTTAGGAAATCTATTGGAGGCAGAAGCAGTCAAGGGTAGCCTAGGGTTAGGGTTAGGCTTAGGGTTAGGCTTAGGGTACGGCTTAGTGTATGGGTTAGGTTTAGGGTTAGGGTTAGTGTTAGGGTTAGGGCTCGGTTTAGGGTACGGGTTAGGATTAGGGTACGTGTTAGGGTTAGGGTACGGTTTAGGGTTAGGGTACTTTTTAGGGTTAGGGTAGTTATTAAACCTATCCCACTCTCTAGATACCCCTTAGCATGTAAAGGAATATTATTTGGGGGTCCAGCCATGGAGAAGAGTTTAGACACAAGGATAAGATAAGGAACACACCCATTATAAAGAAATCACATTAGGATTCTCTTTTTAAGCTGTTCCTTCAAACACTAGTGCTTAGGAAATCTATTGGAGGCAGAAGCAGTCAAGGGTAGCCTAGGGTTAGGGTTAGGCTTAGGGTTAGGCTTAGGGTACGGCTTAGGGTACGGTTTGGGGGAGGGGTTCGGGTACGGCGTAGGGTATGGGTTAGGGTTAGGGTTAGGGTTAGTGTTAGGGTTAGGGCTCGGTTTAGGGTACGGGTTAGGATTAGGGTATGTGTTAGGGTTTGGGTAGGGGTTAGGGTTAGGGTACGCGTTAGGGTTAGGGTAGTTATTAAACCTATCCCACTCTCTAGATACCCCTTAGCACGTAAAGGAATATTATTTGGGGGTCCAGCCATGGAGAAGAGTTTAGACACTAGGATAAGATAAGGAACACACCCATTATAAAGAAATCACATTAGGATTCTCTTTTTAAGCTGTTCCTTAAAACACTAGTGCTTAGGAAATCTATTGGAGGCAGAAGCAGTCAAGGGTAGCCTAGGGTTAGGGTTAGGCTTAGGGTTAGGCTTAGGGTACGGCTTAGGGTACGGGTTCGGGGAGGGGTTCGGGTACGGCGTAGGGTATGGGTTAGGGTTAGGGTTAGGGTTAGTGTTAGGGTTAGGGCTCGGTTTAGCGTACGGGTTAGGTTTAGGGTACGTGTTAGGGTTAGGGTAGGGGTTAGGGTTAGGTTACGTGTTAGGGTTAGGGTAGTTATTAAACCTATCCCACTCTCTAGATACCCCTTAGCACGTAAAGGAATATTATTTGGGGGTCCAGCCATGGAGAAGGGTTTAGACACTAGGATAAGATAAGGAACACACCCATTATAAAGAAATCACATTAGGATTCCCTTTTTAAGCTGTTCCTTAAAACACTAGTGCTTAGGAAATCTATTGGAGGCAGAAGCAGTCAAGGGTAGCCTAGGGTTAGGGTTAGGCTTAGGGTTAGGCTTAGGGTACGGCTTAGGGTACAGGTTCGGGGAGGGGTTCGGGTACGGCGTAGGGTATGGGTTAGGGTTAGGGTTAGGGTTAGTGTTAGGGTTAGGGCTCGGTTTAGCTTACGGGTTAGGTTTAGGGTACGTGTTAGGGTTAGGGTAGGGGTTAGGGTTAGGTTACGAGTTAGGGTTAGGGTAGTTATTAAACCTATCCCACTCTCTAGATACCCCTTAGCACGTAAAGGAATATTATTTGGGGGTCCAGCCATGGAGAAGAGTTTAGACACTAGGATAAGATAAGGAACACACCCATTATAAAGAAATCACATTAGGATTCTCTTTTTAAGCTGTTCCTTAAAACACTAGTGCTTAGGAAATCTCTTGGAGGCAGAAGCAGTCAAGGGTAGCCTAGGGTTAGGGTTAGGCTTACGGTTAGGCTTAGGGTACGGCTTAGGGTATGGGTTCGGGTACGGCGTAGGGTATGGATTAGGGTTAGCGTTAGGGTTAGTGTTAGGGTTAGGGCTCGGTTTACGGTACGGGTTAGGATTAGGGTACGTGTTAGGGTTAGGGTAGGGGTTAGGGTTAGGGTACGCGTTAGGGTTAGGGTAGTTATTAAACCTATCCCACTCTCTAGAAACACCTTAGCACGTAAAGGAATATTATTTGGGGGTCCAGCCATGGAGAAGAGTTTAGACACTAGGATAAGATAAGGAACACACCCATTAAAAAGAAATCACATTAGGATTCTCTTTTTCAGCTGTTCCTTAAAACACGAGTGCTTAGGAAATCTCTTGGAGGCAGAAGCAGTCAAGGGTAGCCTAGGGTTAGGGTTAGGCTTAGGGTTAGGCTTAGGGTACGGCTTAGGGTATGTCTTCGGGGAGGGGGTCGGGTACGGCGTAGGGTATGGGTTAGGGTTAGGGTTAGGGTTAGTGTTAGGGTTAGGGCTCGGTTTAGGGTACGGGTTAGGATTAGGGTACGTGTTAGGGTTTGGGTAGGGGTTAGGGTTAGGGTAGTTATTAAACCTATCCCACTCTCTAGATACCCCTTAGCACGTAAATGAATATTATTTGGGGGTCCAGGCATGGAGAAGAGTTTAGACACTAGGATAAGATAAGGAACACACCCATTATAAAGAAATCACATTAGGATTCTCTTTTTCAGCTGTTCCTTAAAACACTAGTGATTAGGAAATCTATTGGAGGCAGAAGCAGTCAAGGGTAGCCTAGGGTTAGGGTTAGGCTTAGGGTTAGGCTTAGGGTACGACTTACGGTACGGCTTCGGGGAGGGGGTCGGGTACGGCGTAGGGTATGGGTTAGGGTTAGGGTTAGGGTTAGTGTTAGGGTTAGGGCTCGGTTTAGCGTACGTGTTAGGTTTAGGGTACGTGTTAGGGTTAGGGTACGCGTTAGGGTTAGGGTACGAGTTAGGGTTAGGGTAGTTATTAAACCTATCCCACTCTCTAGATACCACTTACACGTAAAGGAATATTATTTGGGGGTCCAGCCATAGAGAAGAGTTTAGACACTAGGATAAGATAAGGAACACACCCATTATAAAGAAATCACATTAGGATTCTCTTTTTCAGCTGTTCCTTAAAACACTAGTGCTTAGGAAATCTATTGGAGGCAGAAGCAGGCAAGGGTAGCCTAGGGTTAGGGTTAGGCTTAGGATTAGGCTTATGGTACGGCTTAGGGTATGGCTTCGGGGAGGGGGTCGGGTACGGCGTAGGGTATGGGTTAGGGTTAGGGTTAGGGTTAGTGTTAGGGTTAGGGCTCGGTTTAGGGTACGGGTTAGGATTAGGGTACGTGTTAGGGTTTGGGTATGGGTTAGGGTTAGGGTACGCGTTAGGGTTAGGTTAGTTATTAAACGTATCCCACTCTCTAGATACCCCTTAGCACGTAAATGAATATTATTTGGGGGTCCAGGCATGGAGAAGAGTTTAGACACTAGGATAAGATAAGGAACACACCCATTATAAAGAAATCACATTAGGATTCTCTTTTTAAGCTGTTCCTTAAAACACTAGTGCTTAGGAAATCTATTGGAGGCAGAAGCAGTCAAGGGTAGCCTAGGGTTAGGGTTAGGCTTAGGGTTAGGCTTAGGGTACGGGTTCGGGTATGGCGTAGGGTATGGGTTAGGGTTAGGGTTAGGGTTAGTGTTAGGGTTAGGGCTCGGTTTAGGGTACGGGTTAGGATAAGGGTACGTGTTAGGGTTAGGGTAGGGGTTAGGGTTAGGGTACGCGTTAGGGTTAGGGTAGTTATTAAACCTATCCCACTCTCTAGATACCCCTTAGCACGTAAAGGAATATTATTTGGGGGTCCAGCCATGGAGAAGAGTTTAGACACTATGATAAGATAAGGAACACACCCATTATAAAGAAATCACATTAGGATTCTCTTTTTAAGCTGTTCCTTAAAACACTAGTGCTTAGGAAATCTCTTGGAGGCAGAAGCAGTCAAGGGTAGCCTAGGGTTAGGGTTAGGCTTAGGGTACGGCTTAGGGTACGGGTTTGGGGAGGGGTTCGGGTACGGCGTAGGGTATGGGTTAGGGTTACTGTTAGGTTTAGGGCTCGGTTTAGGGTACGGTGTAGGATTAGGGTACGTGTTAGTGTTAGGGTAGGGGTTAGGGTTAGGGTACGTGTTAGGGTTAGGGTAGTTATTAAACCTATCCCACTCTCTAGATACCCCTTAGCACGTAAAGGAATATTATTTGAGGGTCCAGCCATGGAGAAGAGTTTAGACACTAGGATAAGATAAGGAACACACCCATTATAAAGAAATCACTTTAGGATTCTCTTTTTAAGCTGTTCCTTAAAACACTAGTGCTTAGGAAATCTATTGGAGGCAGAAGGAGTCAAGGGTAGCCTAGGGTTAGGGTTAGGCTTAGGGTTAGGCTTAGGGTACGGCTTAGGGTATGGCTTCGGGGAGGGGGTCGGGTACGGCGTAGGGTATGGGTTAGGGTTAGGGTTAGGGTTAGTGTTAGGGTTAGGGCTCGGTTTAGGGTACGGGTTAGGATTAGGGTACGTGTTAGGGTTTGGGTAGGGGTTAGGGTTAGGGTACGCGTTAGGGTTAGGGTAGTTATTAAACCTATCCCACTCTCTAGATACCCCTTAGCACGTAAAGGAATATTATTTGGGGGTCCAGCCATGGAGAAGAGTTTAGACACTAGGATAAGATTAGGAACACACCCATTATAAAGAAATCACATTAGGATTCTCTTTTTAAGCTGTTCCTTAAAACACTAGTGCTTAGGAAATCTATTGGAGGCAGAAGCAGTCAAGGGTAGCCTAGGGTTAGGGTTAGGCTTAGGGTTAGGCTTAGGGTACGGCTTAGGGTACGGGTTCGGGTACGGTGTAGGGTATGGGTTAGGGTTAGGGTTAGGGTCAGTGTTAGGGTTAGGGCTCGGTTTACGATACGGGTTAGGATTAGGGTACGTGTTAGGGTTAGGGTAAGGGTTAGGGTTAGGGTACGCGTTAGGGTTAGGGTAGTTATTAAACCTATCCCACTCTCTAGATACCCCTTAGCACGTAAAGGAATATTATTTGGGGGTCCAGCCATGGAGAAGAGTTTAGACACTATAACACACCCATTATAAAGAAATCACATTAGGATTCTCTTTTTAAGCTGTTCCTTAAAACACTAGTGCTTAGGAAATCTCTTGGAGGCAGAAGCAGTCAAGGGTAGCCTAGGGTTAGGGTTAGGCTTAGGGTTAGGCTTAGGGTACGGGTTCGGGTATGGCGTAGGGTATGGGTTAGGGTTAGGGTTAGGGTTAGTGTTAGGGTTAGGGCTCGGTTTAGGGTACGGGTTAGGATAAGGGTACGTGTTAGGGTTAGGGTAGGGGTTAGGGTTAGGGTACGCGTTAGGGTTAGGGTAGTTATTAAACCTATCCCACTCTCTAGATACCCCTTAGCACGTAAAGGAATATTATTTGGGGGTCCAGCCATGGAGAAGAGTTTAGACACTAGGATAAGATAAGGAACACACCCATTATAAAGAAATCACATTAGGATTCTCTTTTTAAGCTGTTCCTTAAAACACTAGTGCTTAGGAAATCTCTTGGAGGCAGAAGCAGTCAAGGGTAGCCTAGGGTTAGGGTTAGGCTTAGGGTTAGGCTTATGGTACGGCTTAGGGTACGGGTTCGGGGAGGGGTTCGGGTACGGCGTAGGGTATGGGTTAGGGTTACTGTTAGGTTTAGGGCTCGGTTTAGGGTACGGTGTAGGATTAGGGTACGTGTTAGGGTTAGGGTAGGGGTTAGGGTTAGGGTACGCATTAGGGTTAGGGTAGTTATTAAACCTATCCCACTCACTAGATACCCCTTAGCACGTAAAGGAATATTACTTGGGGGTCCAGCCATGGAGAAGAATTTAGACACTAGGATAAGATAAGGAACACACCCATTATAAAGAAATCACTTTAGGATTCTCTTTTTAAGCTGTTCCTTAAAACACTAGTGCTTAGGAAATCTATTGGAGGCAGAAGCAGTCAAGGGTAGCCTAGGGTTAGGGTTAGGCTTAGGGTTAGGCTTAGGATACGGCTTAGTGTATGGCTTCGGGGAGGGCGTCGGATACGGCGTAGGGTATGGGTTAGGGTTAGGGTTAGGGTTAGTGTTAGGGTTAGGGCTCGGTTTAGGGTACGGGTTAGGATTAGGGTACGTGTTAGGGTTTGGGTAGGGGTTAGGGTTAGGGTACGCGTTAGGGTTAGGGTAGTTATTAAACCTATCCCACTCTCTAGATACCCCTTAGCACGTAAAGGAATATTATTTGGGGGTCCAGCCATGGAGAAGAGTTTAGACACTAGGATAAGATAAGGAACACACCCATTATAAAGAAATCACATTAGGATTCTCTTTTTAAGCTGTTCCTTAAAACACTAGTGCTTAGGAAATCTCTTGGAGGCAGAAGCAGTCAAGGGTAGCCTAGGGTTAGGGTTAGGCTTAGGGTACGGCTTAGGGTACGGGTTCGGGGAGGGGTTCGGGTACGGCGTAGAGTATGGGTTAGGGTTAGGGTTAGGGTTAGTGTTAGGGTTAGGGCTCAGTTTAGGGTACGGGTTAGGATTAGGGTACGTGTTAGGGTTAGGGTAGGGGTTAGGGTTACGGTACGCGTTAGCGTTAGGGTAGTTATTAAACCTATCCCACTCTCCAGATACTCCTTAGCACGTAAAGGAATATTATTTGGGGATCCAGCCATGGAGAAGAGATTAGACACTAGGATAAGATAAGGAACACACCCATTATAAAGAAATCACATTAGGATTCTCTTTTTCAGCTGTTCTTTCAAAAACTAGTGCTTAGCAAATCTATTGGAGGCAGAAGCAGTCAAGGGTAGCCTAGGGTTAGGGTTAGGCTTAGGGTACGGCTTAGGGTACGGCTTAGGGTACGGGTACGGGGAGGGGTTCGGGTATGGCGTAGGGTATGGGTTAGGGTTAGGGTTAGGGTACGCAGTAGGGTTAGGGTAGTTATTAAACCTATCCCACTCTCTAGATACCCCTTAGCACGTAAAGGAATATTATTTGGGGGTCCAGCCATGGAGAAGAGTTTAGACACTAGGATAAGATAAGGAACACACCCATTATAAAGAAATCACATTAGGATTCTCTTTTTAAGCTGTTCCTTAAAACACTAGTGCTTAGGAAATCTATTGGAGGCAGAAGCAGTCAAGGGTAGCCTAGGGTTAGGGTTAGGCTTAGGGTTAGGCTTAGGGTACGACTTAGGGTACGGGTTCGGGGAGGGGTTCGGGTACGGCGTAGGGTATGGGTTAGGGTTAGGATTAGGGTTAGTGTTAGGGTTAGGGCTCGGTTTAGGGTACGGGTTAGGATTAGGGTACGTGTTAGGGTTAGGGTAGGGGTTAGGGTTAGGGTACGCGTTAGGGTTAGGGTAGTTACTAAACCTATCCCACTCTCTAGATACCCCTTAGCACGTAAAGGAATATTATTTAGGGGTCCAGCCACGGAGAAGAGTTTAGACACTAGGTTAAAATAAGGAACACATACATTATAAAGAAATCACATTAGGATTCTCTTTTTAAGCTGTTCCTTAAAACACTAGTGCTTAGGAAATCTATTGGAGGCAGAAGCAGTCAAGGGTAGCCTAGGGTTAGGGTTAGGCTTAGGGTTAGGCTTAGGGTACGGCTTAGGGTACGGTTCGGGGAGGTGTTCGGGTACGGCGTAGGGTATGGGTTAGGGTTAGGGTTAGGGTTCGTGTTAGGGTTAGGGCTCGGTTTAGGGTACGGGTTAGGATTAGGGTACGTGTTAGGGTTAGGGTAGGGGTTAGGGTTAGGGTACGCATTAGGGTTAGGGTAGTTAGTAAACCTATCCCACTCTCTAGATACCCCTTAGCACGTAAAGGAATATTACTTGGGGGTCCAGCCATGGAGAAGAGTTTAGACACTAGGATAAGATAAGGAACACACCCATTATAAAGAAATCACATTAGGATTCTCTTTTTAAGCTGTTCCTTAAAACACTAGTGCTTAGGAAATCTATTGGAGGCAGAAGCAGTCAAGGGTAGCCTAGGGTTAGGGTTAGGCTTAGGGTACGGCTTAGGGTACGGCTTAGGGTACGGGTTTGGGGAGGGGTTCGGTTACGACGTAGGGTATGGGTTAGGGTTAGGGTTAGGGTTTGAGTTAGGATTAGGGCTCGGTTTTGGGTACGGGTTAGGATTAGGGTACGTTTTAGGGTTAGGGTAGGAGTTAGGGTTAGGGTACGCGTTAGGGTTAGGGTAGTTATTAAACCTATCCCACTCTCTAGATACCCCTTAGCACGTAAAGGAATATTATTTGGGGGTCCAGCCATTGAGAAGAGTTTAGACACTAGGATAAGATAAGGAACACACCCATTATAAAGAAATCACATTAGGATTCTCTTTTTAAGCTGTTCCTTCAAACACTAGTGCTTAGGAAATCTATTGGAGGCAGAAGCAGTCAAGGGTAGCCTAGGGTTAGGGTTAGGCTTAGGGTTAGGCTTAGGGTACGGCTTAGTGTATGGGTGAGGTTTAGGGTTAGGGTTAGTGTTAGGGTTAGGGCTCGGTTTAGGGTACGGGTTAGGATTAGGGTACGTGTTAGGGTTAGGGTACGGTTTAGGGTTAGGGTACTTTTTAGGGTTAGGGTAGTTATTAAACCTATCCCACTCTCTAGATACCCCTTAGCATGTAAAGGAATATTATTTGGGGGTCCAGCCATGGAGAAGAGTTTAGACACAAGGATAAGATAAGGAACACACCCATTATAAAGAAATCACATTAGGATTCTCTTTTTAAGCTGTTCCTTCAAACACTAGTGCTTAGGAAATCTATTGGAGGCAGAAGCAGTCAAGGGTAGCCTAGGGTTAGGGTTAGGCTTAGGGTTAGGCTTAGGGTACGGCTTAGGGTACGGTTTGGGGGAGGGGTTCGGGTACGGCGTAGGGTATGGGTTAGGGTTAGGGTTAGGGTTAGTGTTAGGGTTAGGGCTCGGTTTAGCGTACGTGTTAGGTTTAGGGTACGTGTTAGGGTTAGGGTACGCGTTAGGGTTAGGGTACGAGTTAGGGTTAGGGTAGTTATTAAACCTATCCCACTCTCTAGATACCACTTACACGTAAAGGAATATTATTTGGGGGTCCAGCCATAGAGAAGAGTTTAGACACTAGGATAAGATAAGGAACACACCCATTATAAAGAAATCACATTAGGATTCTCTTTTTCAGCTGTTCCTTAAAACACTAGTGCTTAGGAAATCTATTGGAGGCAGAAGCAGGCAAGGGTAGCCTAGGGTTAGGGTTAGGCTTAGGATTAGGCTTATGGTACGGCTTAGGGTATGGCTTCGGGGAGGGGGTCGGGTACGGCGTAGGGTATGGGTTAGGGTTAGGGTTAGGGTTAGTGTTAGGGTTAGGGCTCGGTTTAGGGTACGGGTTAGGATTAGGGTACGTGTTAGGGTTTGGGTATGGGTTAGGGTTAGGGTACGCGTTAGGGTTAGGTTAGTTATTAAACGTATCCCACTCTCTAGATACCCCTTAGCACGTAAATGAATATTATTTGGGGGTCCAGGCATGGAGAAGAGTTTAGACACTAGGATAAGATAAGGAACACACCCATTATAAAGAAATCACATTAGGATTCTCTTTTTAAGCTGTTCCTTAAAACACTAGTGCTTAGGAAATCTATTGGAGGCAGAAGCAGTCAAGGGTAGCCTAGGGTTAGGGTTAGGCTTAGGGTTAGGCTTAGGGTACGGGTTCGGGTATGGCGTAGGGTATGGGTTAGGGTTAGGGTTAGGGTTAGTGTTAGGGTTAGGGCTCGGTTTAGGGTACGGGTTAGGATAAGGGTACGTGTTAGGGTTAGGGTAGGGGTTAGGGTTAGGGTACGCGTTAGGGTTAGGGTAGTTATTAAACCTATCCCACTCTCTAGATACCCCTTAGCACGTAAAGGAATATTATTTGGGGGTCCAGCCATGGAGAAGAGTTTAGACACTAGGATAAGATAAGGAACACACCCATTATAAAGAAATCACATTAGGATTCTCTTTTTAAGCTGTTCCTTAAAACACTAGTGCTTAGGAAATCTCTTGGAGGCAGAAGCAGTCAAGGGTAGCCTAGGGTTAGGGTTAGGCTTAGGGTACGGCTTAGGGTACGGGTTTGGGGAGGGGTTCGGGTACGGCGTAGGGTATGGGTTAGGGTTACTGTTAGGTTTAGGGCTCGGTTTAGGGTACGGTGTAGGATTAGGGTACGTGTTAGTGTTAGGGTAGGGGTTAGGGTTAGGGTACGTGTTAGGGTTAGGGTAGTTATTAAACCTATCCCACTCTCTAGATACCCCTTAGCACGTAAAGGAATATTATTTGAGGGTCCAGCCATGGAGAAGAGTTTAGACACTAGGATAAGATAAGGAACACACCCATTATAAAGAAATCACTTTAGGATTCTCTTTTTAAGCTGTTCCTTAAAACACTAGTGCTTAGGAAATCTATTGGAGGCAGAAGGAGTCAAGGGTAGCCTAGGGTTAGGGTTAGGCTTAGGGTTAGGCTTAGGGTACGGCTTAGGGTATGGCTTCGGGGAGGGGGTCGGGTACGGCGTAGGGTATGGGTTAGGGTTAGGGTTAGGGTTAGTGTTAGGGTTAGGGCTCGGTTTAGGGTACGGGTTAGGATTAGGGTACGTGTTAGGGTTTGGGTAGGGGTTAGGGTTAGGGTACGCGTTAGGGTTAGGGTAGTTATTAAACCTATCCCACTCTCTAGATACCCCTTAGCACGTAAAGGAATATTATTTGGGGGTCCAGCCATGGAGAAGAGTTTAGACACTAGGATAAGATTAGGAACACACCCATTATAAAGAAATCACATTAGGATTCTCTTTTTAAGCTGTTCCTTAAAACACTAGTGCTTAGGAAATCTATTGGAGGCAGAAGCAGTCAAGGGTAGCCTAGGGTTAGGGTTAGGCTTAGGGTTAGGCTTAGGGTACGGCTTAGGGTACGGGTTCGGGTACGGTGTAGGGTATGGGTTAGGGTTAGGGTTAGGGTCAGTGTTAGGGTTAGGGCTCGGTTTACGATACGGGTTAGGATTAGGGTACGTGTTAGGGTTAGGGTAAGGGTTAGGGTTAGGGTACGCGTTAGGGTTAGGGTAGTTATTAAACCTATCCCACTCTCTAGATACCCCTTAGCACGTAAAGGAATATTATTTGGGGGTCCAGCCATGGAGAAGAGTTTAGACACTATAACACACCCATTATAAAGAAATCACATTAGGATTCTCTTTTTAAGCTGTTCCTTAAAACACTAGTGCTTAGGAAATCTCTTGGAGGCAGAAGCAGTCAAGGGTAGCCTAGGGTTAGGGTTAGGCTTAGGGTTAGGCTTAGGGTACGGGTTCGGGTATGGCGTAGGGTATGGGTTAGGGTTAGGGTTAGGGTTAGTGTTAGGGTTAGGGCTCGGTTTAGGGTACGGGTTAGGATAAGGGTACGTGTTAGGGTTAGGGTAGGGGTTAGGGTTAGGGTACGCGTTAGGGTTAGGGTAGTTATTAAACCTATCCCACTCTCTAGATACCCCTTAGCACGTAAAGGAATATTATTTGGGGGTCCAGCCATGGAGAAGAGTTTAGACACTAGGATAAGATAAGGAACACACCCATTATAAAGAAATCACATTAGGATTCTCTTTTTAAGCTGTTCCTTAAAACACTAGTGCTTAGGAAATCTCTTGGAGGCAGAAGCAGTCAAGGGTAGCCTAGGGTTAGGGTTAGGCTTAGGGTTAGGCTTATGGTACGGCTTAGGGTACGGGTTCGGGGAGGGGTTCGGGTACGGCGTAGGGTATGGGTTAGGGTTACTGTTAGGTTTAGGGCTCGGTTTAGGGTACGGTGTAGGATTAGGGTACGTGTTAGGGTTAGGGTAGGGGTTAGGGTACGCATTAGGGTTAGGGTAGTTATTAAACCTATCCCACTCACTAGATACCCCTTAGCACGTAAAGGAATATTACTTGGGGGTCCAGCCATGGAGAAGAATTTAGACACTAGGATAAGATAAGGAACACACCCATTATAAAGAAATCACTTTAGGATTCTCTTTTTAAGCTGTTCCTTAAAACACTAGTGCTTAGGAAATCTATTGGAGGCAGAAGCAGTCAAGGGTAGCCTAGGGTTAGGGTTAGGCTTAGGGTTAGGCTTAGGATACGGCTTAGTGTATGGCTTCGGGGAGGGCGTCGGATACGGCGTAGGGTATGGGTTAGGGTTAGGGTTAGGGTTAGTGTTAGGGTTAGGGCTCGGTTTAGGGTACGGGTTAGGATTAGGGTACGTGTTAGGGTTTGGGTAGGGGTTAGGGTTAGGGTACGCGTTAGGGTTAGGGTAGTTATTAAACCTATCCCACTCTCTAGATACCCCTTAGCACGTAAAGGAATATTATTTGGGGGTCCAGCCATGGAGAAGAGTTTAGACACTAGGATAAGATAAGGAACACACCCATTATAAAGAAATCACATTAGGATTCTCTTTTTAAGCTGTTCCTGAAAACACTAGTGCTTAGGAAATCTCTTGGAGGCAGAAGCAGTCAAGGGTAGCCTAGGGTTAGGGTTAGGCTTAGGGTACGGCTTAGGGTACGGGTTCGGGGAGGGGTTCGGGTACGGCGTAGGGTATGGGTTAGGGTTAGGGTTAGGGTTAGTGTTAGGGTTAGGGCTCAGTTTAGGGTACGGTTTAGGATTAGGGTACGTGTTAGGGTTAGGGTAGGGGTTAGGGTTACGGTACGCGTTAGCGTTAGGGTAGTTATTAAACCTATCCCACTCTCCAGATACCCCTTAGCACGTAAAGGAATATTATTTGGGGATCCAGCCATGGAGAAGAGATTAGACACTAGGATAAGATAAGGAACACACCCATTATAAAGAAATCACATTAGGATTCTCTTTTTCAGCTGTTCTTTCAAAAACTAGTGCTTAGCAAATCTATTGGAGGCAGAAGCAGTCAAGGGTAGCCTAGGGTTAGGGTTAGGCTTAGGGTACGGCTTAGGGTACGGCTTAGGGTACGGGTTCGGGGAGGGGTTCGGGTATGGCGTAGGGTATGGGTTAGGGTTAGGGTTAGGGTTAGGGTACGCAGTAGGGTTAGGGTAGTTATTAAACCTATCCCACTCTCTAGATACCCCTTAGCACGTAAAGGAATATTATTTGGGGGTCCAGCCATGGAGAAGAGTTTAGACACTAGGATAAGATAAGGAACACACCCATTATAAAGAAATCACATTAGGATTCTCTTTTTAAGCTGTTCCTTAAAACACTAGTGCTTAGGAAATCTATTGGAGGCAGAAGCAGTCAAGGGTAGCCTAGGGTTAGGGTTAGGCTTAGGGTTAGGCTTAGGGTACGACTTAGGGTACGGGTTCGGGGAGGGGTTCGGGTACGGCGTAGGGTATGGGTTAGGGTTAGGATTAGGGTTAGTGTTAGGGTTAGGGCTCGGTTTAGGGTACGGGTTAGGATTAGGGTACGTGTTAGGGTTAGGGTAGGGGTTAGGGTTAGGGTACGCGTTAGGGTTAGGGTAGTTACTAAACCTATCCCACTCTCTAGATACCCCTTAGCACGTAAAGGAATATTATTTAGGGGTCCAGCCACGGAGAAGAGTTTAGACACTAGGTTAAAATAAGGAACACATACATTATAAAGAAATCACATTAGGATTCTCTTTTTAAGCTGTTCCTTAAAACACTAGTGCTTAGGAAATCTATTGGAGGCAGAAGCAGTCAAGGGTAGCCTAGGGTTAGGGTTAGGCTTAGGGTTAGGCTTAGGGTACGGCTTAGGGTACGGTTCGGGGAGGTGTTCGGGTACGGCGTAGGGTATGGGTTAGGGTTAGGGTTAGGGTTCGTGTTAGGGTTAGGGCTCGGTTTAGGGTACGGGTTAGGATTAGGGTACGTGTTAGGGTTAGGGTAGGGGTTAGGGTTAGGGTACGCATTAGGGTTAGGGTAGTTAGTAAACCTATCCCACTCTCTAGATACCCCTTAGCACGTAAAGGAATATTACTTGGGGGTCCAGCCATGGAGAAGAGTTTAGACACTAGGATAAGATAAGGAACACACCCATTATAAAGAAATCACATTAGGATTCTCTTTTTAAGCTGTTCCTTAAAACACTAGTGCTTAGGAAATCTATTGGAGGCAGAAGCAGTCAAGGGTAGCCTAGGGTTAGGGTTAGGCTTAGGGTACGGCTTAGGGTACGGCTTAGGGTACGGGTTTGGGGAGGGGTTCGGTTACGACGTAGGGTATGGGTTAGGGTTAGGGTTAGGGTTTGAGTTAGGATTAGGGCTCGGTTTTGGGTACGGGTTAGGATTAGGGTACGTTTTAGGGTTAGGGTAGGAGTTAGGGTTAGGGTACGCGTTAGGGTTAGGGTAGTTATTAAACCTATCCCACTCTCTAGATACCCCTTAGCACGTAAAGGAATATTATTTGGGGGTCCAGCCATTGAGAAGAGTTTAGACACTAGGATAAGATAAGGAACACACCCATTATAAAGAAATCACATTAGGATTCTCTTTTTAAGCTGTTCCTTCAAACACTAGTGCTTAGGAAATCTATTGGAGGCAGAAGCAGTCAAGGGTAGCCTAGGGTTAGGGTTAGGCTTAGGGTTAGGCTTAGGGTACGGCTTAGTGTATGGGTTAGGTTTAGGGTTAGGGTTAGTGTTAGGGTTAGGGCTCGGTTTAGGGTACGGGTTAGGATTAGGGTACGTGTTAGGGTTAGGGTACGGTTTAGGGTTAGGGTACTTTTTAGGGTTAGGGTAGTTATTAAACCTATCCCACTCTCTAGATACCCCTTAGCATGTAAAGGAATATTATTTGGGGGTCCAGCCATGGAGAAGAGTTTAGACACAAGGATAAGATAAGGAACACACCCATTATAAAGAAATCACATTAGGATTCTCTTTTTAAGCTGTTCCTTCAAACACTAGTGCTTAGGAAATCTATTGGAGGCAGAAGCAGTCAAGGGTAGCCTAGGGTTAGGGTTAGGCTTAGGGTTAGGCTTAGGGTACGGCTTAGGGTACGGTTTGGGGGAGGGGTTCGGGTACGGCGTAGGGTATGGGTTAGGGTTAGGGTTAGGGTTAGTGTTAGGGTTAGGGCTCGGTTTAGGGTACGGGTTAGGATTAGGGTATGTGTTAGGGTTTGGGTAGGGGTTAGGGTTAGGGTACGCGTTAGGGTTAGGGTAGTTATTAAACCTATCCCACTCTCTAGATACCCCTTAGCACGTAAAGGAATATTATTTGGGGGTCCAGCCATGGAGAAGAGTTTAGACACTAGGATAAGATAAGGAACACACCCATTATAAAGAAATCACATTAGGATTCTCTTTTTAAGCTGTTCCTTAAAACACTAGTGCTTAGGAAATCTATTGGAGGCAGAAGCAGTCAAGGGTAGCCTAGGGTTAGGGTTAGGCTTAGGGTTAGGCTTAGGGTACGGCTTAGGGTACGGGTTCGGGGAGGGGTTCGGGTACGGCGTAGGGTATGGGTTAGGGTTAGGGTTAGGGTTAGTGTTAGGGTTAGGGCTCGGTTTAGCGTACGGGTTAGGTTTAGGGTACGTGTTAGGGTTAGGGTAGGGGTTAGGGTTAGGTTACGTGTTAGGGTTAGGGTAGTTATTAAACCTATCCCACTCTCTAGATACCCCTTAGCACGTAAAGGAATATTATTTGGGGGTCCAGCCATGGAGAAGGGTTTAGACACTAGGATAAGATAAGGAACACACCCATTATAAAGAAATCACATTAGGATTCCCTTTTTAAGCTGTTCCTTAAAACACTAGTGCTTAGGAAATCTATTGGAGGCAGAAGCAGTCAAGGGTAGCCTAGGGTTAGGGTTAGGCTTAGGGTTAGGCTTAGGGTACGGCTTAGGGTACAGGTTCGGGGAGGGGTTCGGGTACGGCGTAGGGTATGGGTTAGGGTTAGGGTTAGGGTTAGTGTTAGGGTTAGGGCTCGGTTTAGCTTACGGGTTAGGTTTAGGGTACGTGTTAGGGTTAGGGTAGGGGTTAGGGTTAGGTTACGAGTTAGGGTTAGGGTAGTTATTAAACCTATCCCACTCTCTAGATACCCCTTAGCACGTAAAGGAATATTATTTGGGGGTCCAGCCATGGAGAAGAGTTTAGACACTAGGATAAGATAAGGAACACACCCATTATAAAGAAATCACATTAGGATTCTCTTTTTAAGCTGTTCCTTAAAACACTAGTGCTTAGGAAATCTCTTGGAGGCAGAAGCAGTCAAGGGTAGCCTAGGGTTAGGGTTAGGCTTACGGTTAGGCTTAGGGTACGGCTTAGGGTATGGGTTCGGGTACGGCGTAGGGTATGGATTAGGGTTAGCGTTAGGGTTAGTGTTAGGGTTAGGGCTCGGTTTACGGTACGGGTTAGGATTAGGGTACGTGTTAGGGTTAGGGTAGGGGTTAGGGTTAGGGTACGCGTTAGGGTTAGGGTAGTTATTAAACCTATCCCACTCTCTAGAAACACCTTAGCACGTAAAGGAATATTATTTGGGGGTCCAGCCATGGAGAAGAGTTTAGACACTAGGATAAGATAAGGAACACACCCATTAAAAAGAAATCACATTAGGATTCTCTTTTTCAGCTGTTCCTTAAAACACGAGTGCTTAGGAAATCTCTTGGAGGCAGAAGCAGTCAAGGGTAGCCTAGGGTTAGGGTTAGGCTTAGGGTTAGGCTTAGGGTACGGCTTAGGGTATGGCTTCGGGGAGGGGGTCGGGTACGGCGTAGGGTATGGGTTAGGGTTAGGGTTAGGGTTAGTGTTAGGGTTAGGGCTCGGTTTAGGGTACGGGTTAGGATTAGGGTACGTGTTAGGGTTTGGGTAGGGGTTAGGGTTAGGGTAGTTATTAAACCTATCCCACTCTCTAGATACCCCTTAGCACGTAAATGAATATTATTTGGGGGTCCAGGCATGGAGAAGAGTTTAGACACTAGGATAAGATAAGGAACACACCCATTATAAAGAAATCACATTAGGATTCTCTTTTTCAGCTGTTCCTTAAAACACTAGTGATTAGGAAATCTATTGGAGGCAGAAGCAGTCAAGGGTAGCCTAGGGTTAGGGTTAGGCTTAGGGTTAGGCTTAGGGTACGACTTACGGTACGGCTTCGGGGAGGGGGTCGGGTACGGCGTAGGGTATGGGTTAGGGTTAGGGTTAGGGTTAGTGTTAGGGTTAGGGCTCGGTTTAGCGTACGTGTTAGGTTTAGGGTACGTGTTAGGGTTAGGGTACGCGTTAGGGTTAGGGTACGAGTTAGGGTTAGGGTAGTTATTAAACCTATCCCACTCTCTAGATACCACTTACACGTAAAGGAATATTATTTGGGGGTCCAGCCATAGAGAAGAGTTTAGACACTAGGATAAGATAAGGAACACACCCATTATAAAGAAATCACATTAGGATTCTCTTTTTCAGCTGTTCCTTAAAACACTAGTGCTTAGGAAATCTATTGGAGGCAGAAGCAGGCAAGGGTAGCCTAGGGTTAGGGTTAGGCTTAGGATTAGGCTTATGGTACGGCTTAGGGTATGGCTTCGGGGAGGGGGTCGGGTACGGCGTAGGGTATGGGTTAGGGTTAGGGTTAGGGTTAGTGTTAGGGTTAGGGCTCGGTTTAGGGTACGGGTTAGGATTAGGGTACGTGTTAGGGTTTGGGTATGGGTTAGGGTTAGGGTACGCGTTAGGGTTAGGTTAGTTATTAAACGTATCCCACTCTCTAGATACCCCTTAGCACGTAAATGAATATTATTTGGGGGTCCAGGCATGGAGAAGAGTTTAGACACTAGGATAAGATAAGGAACACACCCATTATAAAGAAATCACATTAGGATTCTCTTTTTAAGCTGTTCCTTAAAACACTAGTGCTTAGGAAATCTATTGGAGGCAGAAGCAGTCAAGGGTAGCCTAGGGTTAGGGTTAGGCTTAGGGTTAGGCTTAGGGTACGGGTTCGGGTATGGCGTAGGGTATGGGTTAGGGTTAGGGTTAGGGTTAGTGTTAGGGTTAGGGCTCGGTTTAGGGTACGGGTTAGGATAAGGGTACGTGTTAGGGTTAGGGTAGGGGTTAGGGTTAGGGTACGCGTTAGGGTTAGGGTAGTTATTAAACCTATCCCACTCTCTAGATACCCCTTAGCACGTAAAGGAATATTATTTGGGGGTCCAGCCATGGAGAAGAGTTTAGACACTAGGATAAGATAAGGAACACACCCATTATAAAGAAATCACATTAGGATTCTCTTTTTAAGCTGTTCCTTAAAACACTAGTGCTTAGGAAATCTCTTGGAGGCAGAAGCAGTCAAGGGTAGCCTAGGGTTAGGGTTAGGCTTAGGGTACGGCTTAGGGTACGGGTTTGGGGAGGGGTTCGGGTACGGCGTAGGGTATGGGTTAGGGTTACTGTTAGGTTTAGGGCTCGGTTTAGGGTACGGTGTAGGATTAGGGTACGTGTTAGTGTTAGGGTAGGGGTTAGGGTTAGGGTACGTGTTAGGGTTAGGGTAGTTATTAAACCTATCCCACTCTCTAGATACCCCTTAGCACGTAAAGGAATATTATTTGAGGGTCCAGCCATGGAGAAGAGTTTAGACACTAGGATAAGATAAGGAACACACCCATTATAAAGAAATCACTTTAGGATTCTCTTTTTAAGCTGTTCCTTAAAACACTAGTGCTTAGGAAATCTATTGGAGGCAGAAGGAGTCAAGGGTAGCCTAGGGTTAGGGTTAGGCTTAGGGTTAGGCTTAGGGTACGGCTTAGGGTATGGCTTCGGGGAGGGGGTCGGGTACGGCGTAGGGTATGGGTTAGGGTTAGGGTTAGGGTTAGTGTTAGGGTTAGGGCTCGGTTTAGGGTACGGGTTAGGATTAGGGTACGTGTTAGGGTTTGGGTAGGGGTTAGGGTTAGGGTACGCGTTAGGGTTAGGGTAGTTATTAAACCTATCCCACTCTCTAGATACCCCTTAGCACGTAAAGGAATATTATTTGGGGGTCCAGCCATGGAGAAGAGTTTAGACACTAGGATAAGATTAGGAACACACCCATTATAAAGAAATCACATTAGGATTCTCTTTTTAAGCTGTTCCTTAAAACACTAGTGCTTAGGAAATCTATTGGAGGCAGAAGCAGTCAAGGGTAGCCTAGGGTTAGGGTTAGGCTTAGGGTTAGGCTTAGGGTACGGCTTAGGGTACGGGTTCGGGTACGGTGTAGGGTATGGGTTAGGGTTAGGGTTAGGGTCAGTGTTAGGGTTAGGGCTCGGTTTACGATACGGGTTAGGATTAGGGTACGTGTTAGGGTTAGGGTAAGGGTTAGGGTTAGGGTACGCGTTAGGGTTAGGGTAGTTATTAAACCTATCCCACTCTCTAGATACCCCTTAGCACGTAAAGGAATATTATTTGGGGGTCCAGCCATGGAGAAGAGTTTAGACACTATAACACACCCATTATAAAGAAATCACATTAGGATTCTCTTTTTAAGCTGTTCCTTAAAACACTAGTGCTTAGGAAATCTCTTGGAGGCAGAAGCAGTCAAGGGTAGCCTAGGGTTAGGGTTAGGCTTAGGGTTAGGCTTAGGGTACGGGTTCGGGTATGGCGTAGGGTATGGGTTAGGGTTAGGGTTAGGGTTAGTGTTAGGGTTAGGGCTCGGTTTAGGGTACGGGTTAGGATAAGGGTACGTGTTAGGGTTAGGGTAGGGGTTAGGGTTAGGGTACGCGTTAGGGTTAGGGTAGTTATTAAACCTATCCCACTCTCTAGATACCCCTTAGCACGTAAAGGAATATTATTTGGGGGTCCAGCCATGGAGAAGAGTTTAGACACTAGGATAAGATAAGGAACACACCCATTATAAAGAAATCACATTAGGATTCTCTTTTTAAGCTGTTCCTTAAAACACTAGTGCTTAGGAAATCTCTTGGAGGCAGAAGCAGTCAAGGGTAGCCTAGGGTTAGGGTTAGGCTTAGGGTTAGGCTTATGGTACGGCTTAGGGTACGGGTTCGGGGAGGGGTTCGGGTACGGCGTAGGGTATGGGTTAGGGTTACTGTTAGGTTTAGGGCTCGGTTTAGGGTACGGTGTAGGATTAGGGTACGTGTTAGGGTTAGGGTAGGGGTTAGGGTTAGGGTACGCATTAGGGTTAGGGTAGTTATTAAACCTATCCCACTCACTAGATACCCCTTAGCACGTAAAGGAATATTACTTGGGGGTCCAGCCATGGAGAAGAATTTAGACACTAGGATAAGATAAGGAACACACCCATTATAAAGAAATCACTTTAGGATTCTCTTTTTAAGCTGTTCCTTAAAACACTAGTGCTTAGGAAATCTATTGGAGGCAGAAGCAGTCAAGGGTAGCCTAGGGTTAGGGTTAGGCTTAGGGTTAGGCTTAGGATACGGCTTAGTGTATGGCTTCGGGGAGGGCGTCGGATACGGCGTAGGGTATGGGTTAGGGTTAGGGTTAGGGTTAGTGTTAGGGTTAGGGCTCGGTTTAGGGTACGGGTTAGGATTAGGGTACGTGTTAGGGTTTGGGTAGGGGTTAGGGTTAGGGTACGCGTTAGGGTTAGGGTAGTTATTAAACCTATCCCACTCTCTAGATACCCCTTAGCACGTAAAGGAATATTATTTGGGGGTCCAGCCATGGAGAAGAGTTTAGACACTAGGATAAGATAAGGAACACACCCATTATAAAGAAATCACATTAGGATTCTCTTTTTAAGCTGTTCCTTAAAACACTAGTGCTTAGGAAATCTCTTGGAGGCAGAAGCAGTCAAGGGTAGCCTAGGGTTAGGGTTAGGCTTAGGGTACGGCTTAGGGTACGGGTTCGGGGAGGGGTTCGGGTACGGCGTAGAGTATGGGTTAGGGTTAGGGTTAGGGTTAGTGTTAGGGTTAGGGCTCAGTTTAGGGTACGGGTTAGGATTAGGGTACGTGTTAGGGTTAGGGTAGGGGTTAGGGTTACGGTACGCGTTAGCGTTAGGGTAGTTATTAAACCTATCCCACTCTCCAGATACTCCTTAGCACGTAAAGGAATATTATTTGGGGATCCAGCCATGGAGAAGAGATTAGACACTAGGATAAGATAAGGAACACACCCATTATAAAGAAATCACATTAGGATTCTCTTTTTCAGCTGTTCTTTCAAAAACTAGTGCTTAGCAAATCTATTGGAGGCAGAAGCAGTCAAGGGTAGCCTAGGGTTAGGGTTAGGCTTAGGGTACGGCTTAGGGTACGGCTTAGGGTACGGGTACGGGGAGGGGTTCGGGTATGGCGTAGGGTATGGGTTAGGGTTAGGGTTAGGGTACGCAGTAGGGTTAGGGTAGTTATTAAACCTATCCCACTCTCTAGATACCCCTTAGCACGTAAAGGAATATTATTTGGGGGTCCAGCCATGGAGAAGAGTTTAGACACTAGGATAAGATAAGGAACACACCCATTATAAAGAAATCACATTAGGATTCTCTTTTTAAGCTGTTCCTTAAAACACTAGTGCTTAGGAAATCTATTGGAGGCAGAAGCAGTCAAGGGTAGCCTAGGGTTAGGGTTAGGCTTAGGGTTAGGCTTAGGGTACGACTTAGGGTACGGGTTCGGGGAGGGGTTCGGGTACGGCGTAGGGTATGGGTTAGGGTTAGGATTAGGGTTAGTGTTAGGGTTAGGGCTCGGTTTAGGGTACGGGTTAGGATTAGGGTACGTGTTAGGGTTAGGGTAGGGGTTAGGGTTAGGGTACGCGTTAGGGTTAGGGTAGTTACTAAACCTATCCCACTCTCTAGATACCCCTTAGCACGTAAAGGAATATTATTTAGGGGTCCAGCCACGGAGAAGAGTTTAGACACTAGGTTAAAATAAGGAACACATACATTATAAAGAAATCACATTAGGATTCTCTTTTTAAGCTGTTCCTTAAAACACTAGTGCTTAGGAAATCTATTGGAGGCAGAAGCAGTCAAGGGTAGCCTAGGGTTAGGGTTAGGCTTAGGGTTAGGCTTAGGGTACGGCTTAGGGTACGGTTCGGGGAGGTGTTCGGGTACGGCGTAGGGTATGGGTTAGGGTTAGGGTTAGGGTTCGTGTTAGGGTTAGGGCTCGGTTTAGGGTACGGGTTAGGATTAGGGTACGTGTTAGGGTTAGGGTAGGGGTTAGGGTTAGGGTACGCATTAGGGTTAGGGTAGTTAGTAAACCTATCCCACTCTCTAGATACCCCTTAGCACGTAAAGGAATATTACTTGGGGGTCCAGCCATGGAGAAGAGTTTAGACACTAGGATAAGATAAGGAACACACCCATTATAAAGAAATCACATTAGGATTCTCTTTTTAAGCTGTTCCTTAAAACACTAGTGCTTAGGAAATCTATTGGAGGCAGAAGCAGTCAAGGGTAGCCTAGGGTTAGGGTTAGGCTTAGGGTACGGCTTAGGGTACGGCTTAGGGTACGGGTTTGGGGAGGGGTTCGGTTACGACGTAGGGTATGGGTTAGGGTTAGGGTTAGGGTTTGAGTTAGGATTAGGGCTCGGTTTTGGGTACGGGTTAGGATTAGGGTACGTTTTAGGGTTAGGGTAGGAGTTAGGGTTAGGGTACGCGTTAGGGTTAGGGTAGTTATTAAACCTATCCCACTCTCTAGATACCCCTTAGCACGTAAAGGAATATTATTTGGGGGTCCAGCCATTGAGAAGAGTTTAGACACTAGGATAAGATAAGGAACACACCCATTATAAAGAAATCACATTAGGATTCTCTTTTTAAGCTGTTCCTTCAAACACTAGTGCTTAGGAAATCTATTGGAGGCAGAAGCAGTCAAGGGTAGCCTAGGGTTAGGGTTAGGCTTAGGGTTAGGCTTAGGGTACGGCTTAGTGTATGGGTGAGGTTTAGGGTTAGGGTTAGTGTTAGGGTTAGGGCTCGGTTTAGGGTACGGGTTAGGATTAGGGTACGTGTTAGGGTTAGGGTACGGTTTAGGGTTAGGGTACTTTTTAGGGTTAGGGTAGTTATTAAACCTATCCCACTCTCTAGATACCCCTTAGCATGTAAAGGAATATTATTTGGGGGTCCAGCCATGGAGAAGAGTTTAGACACAAGGATAAGATAAGGAACACACCCATTATAAAGAAATCACATTAGGATTCTCTTTTTAAGCTGTTCCTTCAAACACTAGTGCTTAGGAAATCTATTGGAGGCAGAAGCAGTCAAGGGTAGCCTAGGGTTAGGGTTAGGCTTAGGGTTAGGCTTAGGGTACGGCTTAGGGTACGGTTTGGGGGAGGGGTTCGGGTACGGCGTAGGGTATGGGTTAGGGTTAGGGTTAGGGTTAGTGTTAGGGTTAGGGCTCGGTTTAGCGTACGTGTTAGGTTTAGGGTACGTGTTAGGGTTAGGGTACGCGTTAGGGTTAGGGTACGAGTTAGGGTTAGGGTAGTTATTAAACCTATCCCACTCTCTAGATACCACTTACACGTAAAGGAATATTATTTGGGGGTCCAGCCATAGAGAAGAGTTTAGACACTAGGATAAGATAAGGAACACACCCATTATAAAGAAATCACATTAGGATTCTCTTTTTCAGCTGTTCCTTAAAACACTAGTGCTTAGGAAATCTATTGGAGGCAGAAGCAGGCAAGGGTAGCCTAGGGTTAGGGTTAGGCTTAGGATTAGGCTTATGGTACGGCTTAGGGTATGGCTTCGGGGAGGGGGTCGGGTACGGCGTAGGGTATGGGTTAGGGTTAGGGTTAGGGTTAGTGTTAGGGTTAGGGCTCGGTTTAGGGTACGGGTTAGGATTAGGGTACGTGTTAGGGTTTGGGTATGGGTTAGGGTTAGGGTACGCGTTAGGGTTAGGTTAGTTATTAAACGTATCCCACTCTCTAGATACCCCTTAGCACGTAAATGAATATTATTTGGGGGTCCAGGCATGGAGAAGAGTTTAGACACTAGGATAAGATAAGGAACACACCCATTATAAAGAAATCACATTAGGATTCTCTTTTTAAGCTGTTCCTTAAAACACTAGTGCTTAGGAAATCTATTGGAGGCAGAAGCAGTCAAGGGTAGCCTAGGGTTAGGGTTAGGCTTAGGGTTAGGCTTAGGGTACGGGTTCGGGTATGGCGTAGGGTATGGGTTAGGGTTAGGGTTAGGGTTAGTGTTAGGGTTAGGGCTCGGTTTAGGGTACGGGTTAGGATAAGGGTACGTGTTAGGGTTAGGGTAGGGGTTAGGGTTAGGGTACGCGTTAGGGTTAGGGTAGTTATTAAACCTATCCCACTCTCTAGATACCCCTTAGCACGTAAAGGAATATTATTTGGGGGTCCAGCCATGGAGAAGAGTTTAGACACTAGGATAAGATAAGGAACACACCCATTATAAAGAAATCACATTAGGATTCTCTTTTTAAGCTGTTCCTTAAAACACTAGTGCTTAGGAAATCTCTTGGAGGCAGAAGCAGTCAAGGGTAGCCTAGGGTTAGGGTTAGGCTTAGGGTACGGCTTAGGGTACGGGTTTGGGGAGGGGTTCGGGTACGGCGTAGGGTATGGGTTAGGGTTACTGTTAGGTTTAGGGCTCGGTTTAGGGTACGGTGTAGGATTAGGGTACGTGTTAGTGTTAGGGTAGGGGTTAGGGTTAGGGTACGTGTTAGGGTTAGGGTAGTTATTAAACCTATCCCACTCTCTAGATACCCCTTAGCACGTAAAGGAATATTATTTGAGGGTCCAGCCATGGAGAAGAGTTTAGACACTAGGATAAGATAAGGAACACACCCATTATAAAGAAATCACTTTAGGATTCTCTTTTTAAGCTGTTCCTTAAAACACTAGTGCTTAGGAAATCTATTGGAGGCAGAAGGAGTCAAGGGTAGCCTAGGGTTAGGGTTAGGCTTAGGGTTAGGCTTAGGGTACGGCTTAGGGTATGGCTTCGGGGAGGGGGTCGGGTACGGCGTAGGGTATGGGTTAGGGTTAGGGTTAGGGTTAGTGTTAGGGTTAGGGCTCGGTTTAGGGTACGGGTTAGGATTAGGGTACGTGTTAGGGTTTGGGTAGGGGTTAGGGTTAGGGTACGCGTTAGGGTTAGGGTAGTTATTAAACCTATCCCACTCTCTAGATACCCCTTAGCACGTAAAGGAATATTATTTGGGGGTCCAGCCATGGAGAAGAGTTTAGACACTAGGATAAGATTAGGAACACACCCATTATAAAGAAATCACATTAGGATTCTCTTTTTAAGCTGTTCCTTAAAACACTAGTGCTTAGGAAATCTATTGGAGGCAGAAGCAGTCAAGGGTAGCCTAGGGTTAGGGTTAGGCTTAGGGTTAGGCTTAGGGTACGGCTTAGGGTACGGGTTCGGGTACGGTGTAGGGTATGGGTTAGGGTTAGGGTTAGGGTCAGTGTTAGGGTTAGGGCTCGGTTTACGATACGGGTTAGGATTAGGGTACGTGTTAGGGTTAGGGTAAGGGTTAGGGTTAGGGTACGCGTTAGGGTTAGGGTAGTTATTAAACCTATCCCACTCTCTAGATACCCCTTAGCACGTAAAGGAATATTATTTGGGGGTCCAGCCATGGAGAAGAGTTTAGACACTATAACACACCCATTATAAAGAAATCACATTAGGATTCTCTTTTTAAGCTGTTCCTTAAAACACTAGTGCTTAGGAAATCTCTTGGAGGCAGAAGCAGTCAAGGGTAGCCTAGGGTTAGGGTTAGGCTTAGGGTTAGGCTTAGGGTACGGGTTCGGGTATGGCGTAGGGTATGGGTTAGGGTTAGGGTTAGGGTTAGTGTTAGGGTTAGGGCTCGGTTTAGGGTACGGGTTAGGATAAGGGTACGTGTTAGGGTTAGGGTAGGGGTTAGGGTTAGGGTACGCGTTAGGGTTAGGGTAGTTATTAAACCTATCCCACTCTCTAGATACCCCTTAGCACGTAAAGGAATATTATTTGGGGGTCCAGCCATGGAGAAGAGTTTAGACACTAGGATAAGATAAGGAACACACCCATTATAAAGAAATCACATTAGGATTCTCTTTTTAAGCTGTTCCTTAAAACACTAGTGCTTAGGAAATCTCTTGGAGGCAGAAGCAGTCAAGGGTAGCCTAGGGTTAGGGTTAGGCTTAGGGTTAGGCTTATGGTACGGCTTAGGGTACGGGTTCGGGGAGGGGTTCGGGTACGGCGTAGGGTATGGGTTAGGGTTACTGTTAGGTTTAGGGCTCGGTTTAGGGTACGGTGTAGGATTAGGGTACGTGTTAGGGTTAGGGTAGGGGTTAGGGTACGCATTAGGGTTAGGGTAGTTATTAAACCTATCCCACTCACTAGATACCCCTTAGCACGTAAAGGAATATTACTTGGGGGTCCAGCCATGGAGAAGAATTTAGACACTAGGATAAGATAAGGAACACACCCATTATAAAGAAATCACTTTAGGATTCTCTTTTTAAGCTGTTCCTTAAAACACTAGTGCTTAGGAAATCTATTGGAGGCAGAAGCAGTCAAGGGTAGCCTAGGGTTAGGGTTAGGCTTAGGGTTAGGCTTAGGATACGGCTTAGTGTATGGCTTCGGGGAGGGCGTCGGATACGGCGTAGGGTATGGGTTAGGGTTAGGGTTAGGGTTAGTGTTAGGGTTAGGGCTCGGTTTAGGGTACGGGTTAGGATTAGGGTACGTGTTAGGGTTTGGGTAGGGGTTAGGGTTAGGGTACGCGTTAGGGTTAGGGTAGTTATTAAACCTATCCCACTCTCTAGATACCCCTTAGCACGTAAAGGAATATTATTTGGGGGTCCAGCCATGGAGAAGAGTTTAGACACTAGGATAAGATAAGGAACACACCCATTATAAAGAAATCACATTAGGATTCTCTTTTTAAGCTGTTCCTTAAAACACTAGTGCTTAGGAAATCTCTTGGAGGCAGAAGCAGTCAAGGGTAGCCTAGGGTTAGGGTTAGGCTTAGGGTACGGCTTAGGGTACGGGTTCGGGGAGGGGTTCGGGTACGGCGTAGGGTATGGGTTAGGGTTAGGGTTAGGGTTAGTGTTAGGGTTAGGGCTCAGTTTAGGGTACGGGTTAGGATTAGGGTACGTGTTAGGGTTAGGGTAGGGGTTAGGGTTACGGTACGCGTTAGCGTTAGGGTAGTTATTAAACCTATCCCACTCTCCAGATACCCCTTAGCACGTAAAGGAATATTATTTGGGGATCCAGCCATGGAGAAGAGATTAGACACTAGGATAAGATAAGGAACACACCCATTATAAAGAAATCACATTAGGATTCTCTTTTTCAGCTGTTCTTTCAAAAACTAGTGCTTAGCAAATCTATTGGAGGCAGAAGCAGTCAAGGGTAGCCTAGGGTTAGGGTTAGGCTTAGGGTACGGCTTAGGGTACGGCTTAGGGTACGGGTTCGGGGAGGGGTTCGGGTATGGCGTAGGGTATGGGTTAGGGTTAGGGTTAGGGTTAGGGTACGCAGTAGGGTTAGGGTAGTTATTAAACCTATCCCACTCTCTAGATACCCCTTAGCACGTAAAGGAATATTATTTGGGGGTCCAGCCATGGAGAAGAGTTTAGACACTAGGATAAGATAAGGAACACACCCATTATAAAGAAATCACATTAGGATTCTCTTTTTAAGCTGTTCCTTAAAACACTAGTGCTTAGGAAATCTATTGGAGGCAGAAGCAGTCAAGGGTAGCCTAGGGTTAGGGTTAGGCTTAGGGTTAGGCTTAGGGTACGACTTAGGGTACGGGTTCGGGGAGGGGTTCGGGTACGGCGTAGGGTATGGGTTAGGGTTAGGATTAGGGTTAGTGTTAGGGTTAGGGCTCGGTTTAGGGTACGGGTTAGGATTAGGGTACGTGTTAGGGTTAGGGTAGGGGTTAGGGTTAGGGTACGCGTTAGGGTTAGGGTAGTTACTAAACCTATCCCACTCTCTAGATACCCCTTAGCACGTAAAGGAATATTATTTAGGGGTCCAGCCACGGAGAAGAGTTTAGACACTAGGTTAAAATAAGGAACACATACATTATAAAGAAATCACATTAGGATTCTCTTTTTAAGCTGTTCCTTAAAACACTAGTGCTTAGGAAATCTATTGGAGGCAGAAGCAGTCAAGGGTAGCCTAGGGTTAGGGTTAGGCTTAGGGTTAGGCTTAGGGTACGGCTTAGGGTACGGTTCGGGGAGGTGTTCGGGTACGGCGTAGGGTATGGGTTAGGGTTAGGGTTAGGGTTCGTGTTAGGGTTAGGGCTCGGTTTAGGGTACGGGTTAGGATTAGGGTACGTGTTAGGGTTAGGGTAGGGGTTAGGGTTAGGGTACGCATTAGGGTTAGGGTAGTTAGTAAACCTATCCCACTCTCTAGATACCCCTTAGCACGTAAAGGAATATTACTTGGGGGTCCAGCCATGGAGAAGAGTTTAGACACTAGGATAAGATAAGGAACACACCCATTATAAAGAAATCACATTAGGATTCTCTTTTTAAGCTGTTCCTTAAAACACTAGTGCTTAGGAAATCTATTGGAGGCAGAAGCAGTCAAGGGTAGCCTAGGGTTAGGGTTAGGCTTAGGGTACGGCTTAGGGTACGGCTTAGGGTACGGGTTTGGGGAGGGGTTCGGTTACGACGTAGGGTATGGGTTAGGGTTAGGGTTAGGGTTTGAGTTAGGATTAGGGCTCGGTTTTGGGTACGGGTTAGGATTAGGGTACGTTTTAGGGTTAGGGTAGGAGTTAGGGTTAGGGTACGCGTTAGGGTTAGGGTAGTTATTAAACCTATCCCACTCTCTAGATACCCCTTAGCACGTAAAGGAATATTATTTGGGGGTCCAGCCATTGAGAAGAGTTTAGACACTAGGATAAGATAAGGAACACACCCATTATAAAGAAATCACATTAGGATTCTCTTTTTAAGCTGTTCCTTCAAACACTAGTGCTTAGGAAATCTATTGGAGGCAGAAGCAGTCAAGGGTAGCCTAGGGTTAGGGTTAGGCTTAGGGTTAGGCTTAGGGTACGGCTTAGTGTATGGGTTAGGTTTAGGGTTAGGGTTAGTGTTAGGGTTAGGGCTCGGTTTAGGGTACGGGTTAGGATTAGGGTACGTGTTAGGGTTAGGGTACGGTTTAGGGTTAGGGTACTTTTTAGGGTTAGGGTAGTTATTAAACCTATCCCACTCTCTAGATACCCCTTAGCATGTAAAGGAATATTATTTGGGGGTCCAGCCATGGAGAAGAGTTTAGACACAAGGATAAGATAAGGAACACACCCATTATAAAGAAATCACATTAGGATTCTCTTTTTAAGCTGTTCCTTCAAACACTAGTGCTTAGGAAATCTATTGGAGGCAGAAGCAGTCAAGGGTAGCCTAGGGTTAGGGTTAGGCTTAGGGTTAGGCTTAGGGTACGGCTTAGGGTACGGTTTGGGGGAGGGGTTCGGGTACGGCGTAGGGTATGGGTTAGGGTTAGGGTTAGGGTTAGTGTTAGGGTTAGGGCTCGGTTTAGGGTACGGGTTAGGTTTAGGGTACGTGTTAGGGTTTGGGTAGGGGTTAGGGTTAGGGTACGCGTTAGGGTTAGGGTAGTTATTAAACCTATCCCACTCTCTAGATACCCCTTAGCACGTAAAGGAATATTATTTGGGGGTCCAGCCATGGAGAAGAGTTTAGACACTAGGATAAGATAAGGAACACACCCATTATAAAGAAATCACATTAGGATTCTCTTTTTAAGCTGTTCCTTAAAACACTAGTGCTTAGGAAATCTATTGGAGGCAGAAGCAGTCAAGGGTAGCCTAGGGTTAGGGTTAGGCTTAGGGTTAGGCTTAGGGTACGGCTTAGGGTACGGGTTCAGGTACGGCGTAGGGTATGGGTTAGGGTTAGGGTTAGGGTTAGTGTTAGGGTTAGGGCTCGGTTTACGGTACGGGTTAGGATTAGGGTACGTGTTAGGGTTAGGGTAGGGGTTAGGGTTAGGGTACGCGTTAGGGTTAGGGTAGTTATTAAACCTATCCCACTCTCTAGATACCCCTTAGCACGTAAAGGAATATTATTTGGGGGTCCAGCCATGGAGAAGAGTTTAGACACTAGAACACACCCATTATAAAGAAATCACATTAGGATTCTCTTTTTAAGCTGTTCCTTACAACACTAGTGCTTAGGAAATCTCTTGGAGGCAGAAGCAGTCAAGGGTAGCCTAGGGTTAGGGTTAGGCTTAGGGTTAGGCTTATGGTACGGCTTAGGGTACGGGTTCGGGGAGGGGTTCGGGTACGGCGTAGGGTATGGGTTAGGGTTACTGTTAGGTTCAGGGCTCGGTTTAGGGTACGGTGTAGGATTAGGGTACGTGTTAGAGTTAGGGTAGGGGTTAGGGTTAGGGTACGCATTAGGGTTAGGGTAGTTATTAAACCTATCCCACTCTCTAGATACCCCTTAGCACGTAAAGGAATATTATTTGGGGGTCCAGCCATGGAGAAGAGTTTAGACACTAGGATAAGATAAGGAACACACCCATTATAAAGAAATCACTTTAGGATTCTCTTTTTAAGCTGTTCCTTAAAACACTAGTGCTTAGGAAATCTATTGGAGGCAGAAGCAGTCAAGGGTAGCCTAGGGTTAGGGTTAGGCTTAGGGTTAGGCTTAGGGTACGGCTTAGGGTACGGGTTCGGGTACGGCGTAGGGTATGGGTTAGGGTTAGGGTTAGGGTTAGTGTTAGGGTTAGGGCTCGGTTTACGGTACGGGTTAGGATTAGGGTACGTGTTAGGGTTAGGGTAGGGGTTAGGGTTAGGGTACGCGTTAGGGTTAGGGTAGTTATTAAACCTATCCCACTCTCTAGATACCCCTTAGCACGTAAAGGAATATTATTTGGGGGTCCAGCCATGGAGAAGAGTTTAGACACTAGAACACACCCATTATAAAGAAATCACATTAGGATTCTCTTTTTAAGCTGTTCCTTACAACACTAGTGCTTAGGAAATCTCTTGGAGGCAGAAGCAGTCAAGGGTAGCCTAGGGTTAGGGTTAGGCTTAGGGTTAGGCTTATGGTACGGCTTAGGGTACGGGTTCGGGGAGGGGTTCGGGTACGGCGTAGGGTATGGGTTAGGGTTACTGTTAGGTTCAGGGCTCGGTTTAGGGTACGGTGTAGGATTAGGGTACGTGTTAGAGTTAGGGTAGGGGTTAGGGTTAGGGTACGCATTAGGGTTAGGGTAGTTATTAAACCTATCCCACTCTCTAGATACCCCTTAGCACGTAAAGGAATATTATTTGGGGGTCCAGCCATGGAGAAGAGTTTAGACACTAGGATAAGATAAGGAACACACCCATTATAAAGAAATCACTTTAGGATTCTCTTTTTAAGCTGTTCCTTAAAACACTAGTGCTTAGGAAATCTATTGGAGGCAGAAGCAGTCAAGGGTAGCCTAGGGTTAGGGTTAGGCTTAGGGTTAGGCTTAGGGTACGGCTTAGGGTACGGGTTCGGGTACGGCGTAGGGTATGGGTTAGGGTTAGGGTTAGGGTTAGTGTTAGGGTTAGGGCTCGGTTTACGGTACGGGTTAGGATTAGGGTACGTGTTAGGGTTAGGGTAGGGGTTAGGGTTAGGGTACGCGTTAGGGTTAGGGTAGTTATTAAACCTATCCCACTCTCTAGATACCCCTTAGCACGTAAAGGAATATTATTTGGGGGTCCAGCCATGGAGAAGAGTTTAGACACTAGGATAAGATAAGGAACACACCCATTATAAAGAAATCACTTTAGGATTCTCTTTTTAAGCTGTTCCTTAAAACACTAGTGCTTAGGAAATCTATTGGAGGCAGAAGCAGTCAAGGGTAGCCTAGGGTTAGGGTTAGGCTTAGGGTTAGGCTTAGGGTACGGCTTAGGGTACGGGTTCGGGTACGGCGTAGGGTATGGGTTAGGGTTAGGGTTAGGGTTAGTGTTAGGGTTAGGGCTCGGTTTACGGTACGGGTTTGGATTAGGGTACGTGTTAGGGTTAGGGTAGGGGTTAGGGTTAGGGTACGCGTTAGGGTTAGGGTAGTTATTAAACCTATCCCACTCTCTAGATACCCCTTAGCACGTAAAGGAATATTATTTGGGGGTCCAGCCATGGAGAAGAGTTTAGACACTAGAACACACCCATTATAAAGAAATCACATTAGGATTCTCTTTTTCAGCTGTTCCTTAAAACACTAGTGCTTAGGAAATCTCTTGGAGGCAGAAGCAGTCAAGGGTAGCCTAGGGTTAGGGTTAGGCTTAGGGTTAGGCTTATGGTACGGCTTAGGGTACGGGTTCGGGGAGGGGTTCGGGTACGGCGTAGGGTATGGGTTAGGGTTACTGTTAGGTTCAGGGCTCGGTTTAGGGTACGGTGTAGGATTAGGGTACGTGTTAGAGTTAGGGTAGGGGTTAGGGTTAGGGTACGCATTAGGGTTAGGGTAGTTATTAAACCTATCCCACTCTCTAGATACCCCTTAGCACGTAAAGGAATATTATTTGGGGGTCCAGCCATGGAGAAGAGTTTAGACACTAGGATAAGATAAGGAACACACCCATTATAAAGAAATCACTTTAGGATTCTCTTTTTAAGCTGTTCCTTAAAACACTAGTGCTTAGGAAATCTATTGGAGGCAGAAGCAGTCAAGGGTAGCCTAGGGTTAGGGTTAGGCTTAGGGTTAGGCTTAGGGTACGGCTTAGGGTACGGGTTCGGGTACGGCGTAGGGTATGGGTTAGGGTTAGGGTTAGGGTTAGTGTTAGGGTTAGGGCTCGGTTTACGGTACGGGTTAGGATTAGGGTACGTGTTAGGGTTAGGGTAGGGGTTAGGGTTAGGGTACGCGTTAGGGTTAGGGTAGTTATTAAACCTATCCCACTCTCTAGATACCCCTTAGCACGTAAAGGAATATTATTTGGGGGTCCAGCCATGGAGAAGAGTTTAGACACTAGAACACACCCATTATAAAGAAATCACATTAGGATTCTCTTTTTAAGCTGTTCCTTAAAACACTAGTGCTTAGGAAATCTCTTGGAGGCAGAAGCAGTCAAGGGTAGCCTAGGGTTAGGGTTAGGCTTAGGGTACGGCTTAGGGTACGGGTTCGGGGAGGGGTTCGGGTACGGCGTAGGGTATGGGTTAGGGTTACTGTTAGGTTTAGGGCTCGGTTTAGGGTACGGTGTAGGATTACGGTACGTGTTAGTGTTAGGGTAGGGGTTAGGGTTAGGGTACGTGTTAGGGTTAGGGTAGTTATTAAACCTATCCCACTCTCTAGATACCCCTTAGCACGTAAAGGAATATTATTTGGGGGTCCAGCCATGGAGAAGAGTTTAGACACTAGGATAAGATAAGGAACACACCCATTATAAAGAAATCACTTTAGGATTCTCTTTTTAAGCTGTTCCTTAAAACACTAGTGCTTAGGAAATCTATTGGAGGCAGAAGGAGTCAAGGGTAGCCTAGGGTTAGGGTTAGGCTTAGGGTTAGGCTTAGGGTACGGCTTAGGGTATGGCTTCGGGGAGGGGGTCGGGTACGGCGTAGGGTATGGGTTAGGGTTAGGGTTAGGGTTAGTGTTAGGGTTAGGGCTCGGTTTAGGGTACGGGTTAGGATTAGGGTACGTGTTAGGGTTTGGGTAGGGGTTAGGGTTAGGGTACGCGTTAGGGTTAGGGTAGTTATTAAACCTATCCCACTCTCTAGATACCCCTTAGCACGTAAAGGAATATTATTTGGGGGTCCAGCCATGGAGAAGAGTTTAGACACTAGGATAAGATAAGGAACACACCCATTATAAAGAAATCACATTAGGATTCTCTTTTTAAGCTGTTCCTTAAAACACTAGTGCTTAGGAAATCTATTGGAGGCAGAAGCAGTCAAGGGTAGCCTAGGGTTAGGGTTAGGCTTAGGGTACGGCTTAGGGTACGGGTTCGGGGAGGGGTTCGGGTACGGCGTAGGGTATGGGTTAGGGTTAGGGTTAGGGTTAGTGTTAGGGTTAGGGCTCAGTTTAGGGTACGGGTTAGGATTAGGGTACGTGTTAGGGTTAGGGTAGGGGTTAGGGTTACGGTACGCGTTAGCGTTAGGGTAGTTATTAAACCTATCCCACTCTCTAGATACCCCTTAGCACGTAAAGGAATATTATTTGGGGATCCAGCCATGGAGAAGAGATTAGACACTAGGATAAGATAAGGAACACACCCATTATAAAGAAATCACATTAGGATTCTCTTTTTCAGCTGTTCTTTCAAACACTAGTGCTTAGCAAATCTATTGGAGGCAGAAGCAGTCAAGGGTAGCCTAGGGTTAGGGTTAGGCTTAGGGTACGGCTTAGGGTACGGCTTAGGGTACGGGTTCGGGGAGGGGTTCGGGTATGGCGTAGGGTATGGGTTAGGGTTAGGGTTAGGGTTAGGGTACGCATTAGGCTTAGGGTAGTTATTAAACCTATCCCACTCTCTAGATACCCCTTAGCACGTAAAGGAATATTATTTGGGGGTCCAGCCATGGAGAAGAGTTTAGACACTAGGATAAGATAAGGAACACACCCATTATAAAGAAATCACATTAGGATTCTCTTTTTAAGCTGTTCCTTAAAACACTAGTGCTTAGGAAATCTATTGGAGGCAGAAGCAGTCAAGGGTAGCCTAGGGTTAGGGTTAGGCTTAGGGTTAGGCTTAGGGTACGACTTAGGGTACGGGTTCGGGGAGGGTTTCGGGTACGGCGTAGGGTATGGGTTAGGGTTAGGGTTAGGGTTAGTGTTAGGGTTAGGGCTCGGTTTAGGGTACGGGTTAGGATTAGGGTACGTGTTAGGGTTAGGGTAGGGGTTAGGGTTAGGGTACGCGTTAGGGTTAGGGTAGTTATTAAACCTATCCCACTCTCTAGATACCCCTTAGCACGTAAAGGAATATTATTTGGGGGTCCAGCCATGGAGAAGAGTTTAGACACTAGGTTAAAATAAGGAACACATACATTATAAAGAAATCACATTAGGATTCTCTTTTTAAGCTGTTCCTTAAAACACTAGTGCTTAGGAAATCTATTGGAGGCAGAAGCAGTCAAGGGTAGCCTAGGGTTAGGGTTAGGCTTAGGGTTAGGCTTAGGGTACGGCTTAGGGTACGGTTCGGGGAGGTGTTCGGGTACGGCCTAGGGTATGGGTTAGGGTTAGGGTTAGGGTTCGTGTTAGGGTTAGGGCTCGGTTTAGGGTACGGGTTAGGATTAGGGTACGTGTTAGGGTTAGGGTAGGGGTTAGGGTTAGGGTACGCATTAGGGTTAGGGTAGTTAGTAAACCTATCCCACTCTCTAGATACCCCTTAGCACGTAAAGGAATATTACTTGGGGGTCCAGCCATGGAGAAGAGTTTAGACACTAGGATAAGATAAGGAACACACCCATTATAAAGAAATCACCTTAGGATTCTCTTTTTAAGCTGTTCCTTAAAACACTAGTGCTTAGGAAATCTATTGGAGGCAGAAGCAGTCAAGGGTAGCCTAGGGTTAGGGTTAGGCTTAGGGTTAGGCTTAGGGTACGGCTTAGGGTACGGGTTCGGGGAGGGGTTCGGGTACGGCGTAGGGTATGGGTTAGGGTTAGGGTTAGGGTTAGTGTTAGGGTTAGGGCTCGGTTTAGGGTACGGGTTAGGATTAGGGTACGTGTTAGGGTTAGGGTAGGGGTTAGGGTTAGGGTACGCGTTAGGGTTAGGGTAGTTATGAAACCTATCCCACTCTCTAGATACCCCTTAGCACGTAAAGGAATATTATTTGGGGGTCCAGCCATGGAGAAGAGTTTAGACACTAGGTTAAAATAAGGAACACATACATTATAAAGAAATCACATTAGGATTCTCTTTTTAAGCTGTTCCTTAAAACACTAGTGCTTAGGAAATCTATTGGAGGCAGAAGCAGTCAAGGGTAGCCTAGGGTTAGGGTTAGGCTTAGGGTTAGGCTTAGGGTACGGCTTAGGGTACGGGTTTGGGGAGGGGTTCGTGTACGACGTAGGGTATGGGTTAGGGTTAGGGTTAGGGTTTGAGTTAGGATTAGGGCTCGGTTTTGGGTACGGGTTAGGATTAGGGTACGTTTTAGGGTTAGGGTAGGGGTTAGGGTTAGGGTACGCGTTAGGGTTAGGGTAGTTATTAAACCTATCCCACTCTCTAGATACCCCTTAGCACGTAAAGGAATATTACTTGGGGGTCCAGCCATGGAGAAGAGTTTAGACACTAGGATAAGATAAGGAACACACCCATTATAAAGAAATCACTTTAGGATTCTCTTTTTAAGCTGTTCCTTAAAACACTAGTGCTTAGGAAATCTATTGGAGGCAGAAGCAGTCAAGGGTAGCCTAGGGTTAGGGTTAGGCTTAGGGTTAGGCTTAGGGTACGGCTTAGGGTACGGGTTCGGGGAGGGGTTCGGGTACGGCGTAGGGTATGGGTTAGGGTTAGGGTTAGGGTTAGTGTTAGGGTTAGGGCTTGGTTTAGCGTACGGGTTAGATTTAGGGTACGTGTTAGGGTTAGGGTAGGGGTTAGGGTTAGGGTACGCATTAGGGATAGGGTAGTTATTAAACCTATCCCACTCTCTAGATACCCCTTAGCACGTAAAGGAATATTATTTGGGGGTCCAGCCATGGAGAAGAGTTTAGACACTAGGATAAGATAAGGAACACACCCATTATAGAGAAATCACATTAGGATTCTCTTTTTCAGCTGTTCCTTAAAAGACTAGTGCTTAGGAAATCTATTGGAGGCAGAAGCAGTCAAGGGTAGCCTAGGGTTAGGTTTAGGCTTAGGGTTAGGCTTAGGGTACGGCTTAGGGTACGGGTTCGGGTATGGCGTAGGGTATGGGTTAGGGTTAGGGTTAGGGTTAGTGTTAGGGTTAGGGCTCGGTTTAGGGTACGGGTTAGGATTAGGGTACGTGTTAGGGTTTGGGTAGGGTTTAGGGTTAGGGTACGCGTTAGGGTTAGGGTAGTTATTAAACCTATCCCACTCTCTAGATACCCCTTAGCACGTAAAGGAATATTATTTGGGGGTCCAGCCATGGAGAAGAGTTTAGACACTAGGATAAGATAAGGAACACACCCATTATAGAGAAATCACATTAGCATTCTCTTTTTCAGCTGTTCCTTAAAACACTAGTGCTTAGGAAATCTCTTGGAGGCAGAAGCAGTCAAGGGTAGCCTAGGGTTAGGGTTAGGCCTAGGGTTAGGCTTAGGGTACGGCTTAGGGTACGATTCGGGGAGGGGTTCGGGTACGGCGTAGGGTATGGGTTAGGGTTAGGGTTAGGGTTCGTGTTAGGGTTAGGGCTCGGTTTAGGGTACGGGTTAGGATTAGGGTACGTGTTAGGGTTAGGGTAGGGGTTAGGGTTAGGGTACGCGTTAGGGTTAGGGTAGTTATTAAACCTATCCCACTCTCTAGATACCCCTTAGCACGTAAAGGAATATTATTTGGGGGTCCAGCCATGGAGAAGAGTTTAGACACTAGGATAAGATAAGGAACACACCCATTATAAAGAAATCACATTAGGATTCTCTTTTTAAGCTGTTCCTTAAAACACTAGTGCTTAGGAAATCTATTGGAGGCAGAAGCAGTCAAGGGTAGCCTAGGGTTAGGGTTAGGCTTAGGGTTAGGCTTAGGGTACGGCTTAGGGTACGGGTTCGGGTACGGCGTAGGTTATGGGTTAGGGTTAGGGTTAGGGTTAGTGTTAGGGTTAGGGCTCGGTTTACGGTACGGGTTAGGATTAGGGTACGTGTTAGGGTTAGGGTAGGGGTTAGGGTTAGGGTACGCGTTAGGGTTAGGGTAGTTATTAAACCTATCCCACTCTCTAGATACCCCTTAGCACGTAAAGGAATATTATTTGGGGGTCCAGCCATGGAGAAGAGTTTAGACACTAGAACACACCCATTATAAAGAAATCACATTAGGATTCTCTTTTTAAGCTGTTCCTTAAAACACTAGTGCTTAGGAAATCTCTTGGAGGCAGAAGCAGTCAAGGGTAGCCTAGGGTTAGGGTTAGGCTTAGGGTTAGGCTTATGGTACGGCTTAGGGTACGGGTTCGGGGAGGGGTTCGGGTACGGCGTAGGGTATGGGTTAGGGTTACTGTTAGGTTTAGGGCTCGGTTTAGGGTACGGTGTAGGATTAGGGAACGTGTTAGGGTTAGGGTAGGGGTTAGGGTTAGGGTACGCATTAGGGTTAGGGTAGTTATTAAACCTATCCCACTCACTAGATACCCCTTAGCACGTAAAGGAATATTATTTGGGGGTCCAGCCATGGAGAAGAATTTAGACACTAGGATAAGATAAGGAACACACCCATTATAAGGAAATCACTTTAGGATTCTCTTTTTAAGCTGTTCCTTAAAACACTAGTGCTTAGGAAATCTATTGGAGGCAGAAGCAGTCAAGGGTAGCCTAGGGTTAGGGTTAGGCTTAGGGTTAGGCTTAGGATACGGCTTAGTGTATGGCTTCGGGGAGGGCGTCGGATACGGCCTAGGGTATGGGTTAGGGTTAGGGTTAGGGTTAGTGTTAGGGTTAGGGCTCGGTTTAGGGTACGGGTTAGGATTAGGGTACGTGTTAGGGTTAGGGTAGGGGTTAGGGTTAGGGTACGCGTTAGGGTTAGGGTAGTTATTAAACCTATCCCACTCTCTAGATACCCCTTAGCACGTAAAGGAATATTATTTGGGGGTCCAGCCATGGAGAAGAGTTTAGACACTAGGATAAGATAAGGAACACACCCATTATAAAGAAATCACATTAGGATTCTCTTTTTAAGCTGTTCCTTAAAACACTAGTGCTTAGGAAATCTATTGGAGGCAGAAGCAGTCAAGGGTAGCCTAGGGTTAGGGTTAGGCTTAGGGTTAGGCTTAGGGTACGACTTAGGGTACGGGTTCGGGGAGGGGTTCGGGTACGGCGTAGGGTATGGGTTAGGGTTAGGATTAGGGTTAGTGTTAGGGTTAGGGCTCGGTTTAGGGTACGGGTTAGGATTAGGGTACGTGTTAGGGTTAGGGTACGGTTTAGGGTTAGGGTACTTTTTAGGGTTAGGGTAGTTATTAAACCTATCCCACTCTCTAGATACCCCTTAGCATGTAAAGGAATATTATTTGGGGGTCCAGCCATGGAGAAGAGTTTAGACACAAGGATAAGATAAGGAACACACCCATTATAAAGAAATCACATTAGGATTCTCTTTTTAAGCTGTTCCTTCAAACACTAGTGCTTAGGAAATCTATTGGAGGCAGAAGCAGTCAAGGGTAGCCTAGGGTTAGGGTTAGGCTTAGGGTTAGGCTTAGGGTACGGCTTAGGGTACGGTTTGGGGGAGGGGTTCGGGTACGGCGTAGGGTATGGGTTAGGGTTAGGGTTAGGGTTAGTGTTAGGGTTAGGGCTCGGTTTAGGGTACGGGTTAGGTTTAGGGTACGTGTTAGGGTTTGGGTAGGGGTTAGGGTTAGGGTACGCGTTAGGGTTAGGGTAGTTATTAAACCTATCCCACTCTCTAGATACCCCTTAGCACGTAAAGGAATATTATTTGGGGGTCCAGCCATGGAGAAGAGTTTAGACACTAGGATAAGATAAGGAACACACCCATTATAAAGAAATCACATTAGGATTCTCTTTTTAAGCTGTTCCTTAAAACACTAGTGCTTAGGAAATCTATTGGAGGCAGAAGCAGTCAAGGGTAGCCTAGGGTTAGGGTTAGGCTTAGGGTTAGGCTTAGGGTACGGCTTAGGGTACGGGTTCGGGTACGGCGTAGGGTATGGGTTAGGGTTAGGGTTAGGGTTAGTGTTAGGGTTAGGGCTCGGTTTACGGTACGGGTTAGGATTAGGGTACGTGTTAGGGTTAGGGTAGGGGTTAGGGTTAGGGTACGCGTTAGGGTTAGGGTAGTTATTAAACCTATCCCACTCTCTAGATACCCCTTAGCACGTAAAGGAATATTATTTGGGGGTCCAGCCATGGAGAAGAGTTTAGACACTAGAACACACCCATTATAAAGAAATCACATTAGGATTCTCTTTTTAAGCTGTTCCTTACAACACTAGTGCTTAGGAAATCTCTTGGAGGCAGAAGCAGTCAAGGGTAGCCTAGGGTTAGGGTTAGGCTTAGGGTTAGGCTTATGGTACGGCTTAGGGTACGGGTTCGGGGAGGGGTTCGGGTACGGCGTAGGGTATGGGTTAGGGTTACTGTTAGGTTCAGGGCTCGGTTTAGGGTACGGTGTAGGATTAGGGTACGTGTTAGAGTTAGGGTAGGGGTTAGGGTTAGGGTACGCATTAGGGTTAGGGTAGTTATTAAACCTATCCCACTCTCTAGATACCCCTTAGCACGTAAAGGAATATTATTTGGGGGTCCAGCCATGGAGAAGTGTTTAGACACTAGGATAAGATAAGGAACACACCCATTATAAAGAAATCACTTTAGGATTCTCTTTTTAAGCTGTTCCTTAAAACACTAGTGCTTAGGAAATCTATTGGAGGCAGAAGCAGTCAAGGGTAGCCTAGGGTTAGGGTTAGGCTTAGGGTTAGGCTTAGGGTACGGCTTAGGGTACGGGTTCGGGTACGGCGTAGGGTATGGGTTAGGGTTAGGGTTAGGGTTAGTGTTAGGGTTAGGGCTCGGTTTACGGTACGGGTTAGGATTAGGGTACGTGTTAGGGTTAGGGTAGGGGTTAGGGTTAGGGTACGCGTTAGGGTTAGGGTAGTTATTAAACCTATCCCACTCTCTAGATACCCCTTAGCACGTAAAGGAATATTATTTGGGGGTCCAGCCATGGAGAAGAGTTTAGACACTAGGATAAGATAAGGAACACACCCATTATAAAGAAATCACTTTAGGATTCTCTTTTTAAGCTGTTCCTTAAAACACTAGTGCTTAGGAAATCTATTGGAGGCAGAAGCAGTCAAGGGTAGCCTAGGGTTAGGGTTAGGCTTAGGGTTAGGCTTAGGGTACGGCTTAGGGTACGGGTTCGGGTACGGCGTAGGGTATGGGTTAGGGTTAGGGTTAGGGTTAGTGTTAGGGTTAGGGCTCGGTTTACGGTACGGGTTAGGATTAGGGTACGTGTTAGGGTTAGGGTAGGGGTTAGGGTTAGGGTACGCGTTAGGGTTAGGGTAGTTATTAAACCTATCCCACTCTCTAGATACCCCTTAGCACGTAAAGGAATATTATTTGGGGGTCCAGCCATGGAGAAGAGTTTAGACACTAGAACACACCCATTATAAAGAAATCACATTAGGATTCTCTTTTTCAGCTGTTCCTTAAAACACTAGTGCTTAGGAAATCTCTTGGAGGCAGAAGCAGTCAAGGGTAGCCTAGGGTTAGGGTTAGGCTTAGGGTTAGGCTTATGGTACGGCTTAGGGTACGGGTTCGGGGAGGGGTTCGGGTACGGCGTAGGGTATGGGTTAGGGTTACTGTTAGGTTCAGGGCTCGGTTTAGGGTACGGTGTAGGATTAGGGTACGTGTTAGAGTTAGGGTAGGGGTTAGGGTTAGGGTACGCATTAGGGTTAGGGTAGTTATTAAACCTATCCCACTCTCTAGATACCCCTTAGCACGTAAAGGAATATTATTTGGGGGTCCAGCCATGGAGAAGAGTTTAGACACTAGGATAAGATAAGGAACACACCCATTATAAAGAAATCACTTTAGGATTCTCTTTTTAAGCTGTTCCTTAAAACACTAGTGCTTAGGAAATCTATTGGAGGCAGAAGCAGTCAAGGGTAGCCTAGGGTTAGGGTTAGGCTTAGGGTTAGGCTTAGGGTACGGCTTAGGGTACGGGTTCGGGTACGGCGTAGGGTATGGGTTAGGGTTAGGGTTAGGGTTAGTGTTAGGGTTAGGGCTCGGTTTACGGTACGGGTTAGGATTAGGGTACGTGTTAGGGTTAGGGTAGGGGTTAGGGTTAGGGTACGCGTTAGGGTTAGGGTAGTTATTAAACCTATCCCACTCTCTAGATACCCCTTAGCACGTAAAGGAATATTATTTGGGGGTCCAGCCATGGAGAAGAGTTTAGACACTAGAACACACCCATTATAAAGAAATCACATTAGGATTCTCTTTTTAAGCTGTTCCTTAAAACACTAGTGCTTAGGAAATCTCTTGGAGGCAGAAGCAGTCAAGGGTAGCCTAGGGTTAGGGTTAGGCTTAGGGTACGGCTTAGGGTACGGGTTCGGGGAGGGGTTCGGGTACGGCGTAGGGTATGGGTTAGGGTTACTGTTAGGTTTAGGGCTCGGTTTAGGGTACGGTGTAGGATTAGGGTACGTGTTAGTGTTAGGGTAGGGGTTAGGGTTAGGGTACGTGTTAGGGTTAGGGTAGTTATTAAACCTATCCCACTCTCTAGATACCCCTTAGCACGTAAAGGAATATTATTTGGGGGTCCAGCCATGGAGAAGAGTTTAGACACTAGGATAAGATAAGGAACACACCCATTATAAAGAAATCACTTTAGGATTCTCTTTTTAAGCTGTTCCTTAAAACACTAGTGCTTAGGAAATCTATTGGAGGCAGAAGGAGTCAAGGGTAGCCTAGGGTTAGGGTTAGGCTTAGGGTTAGGCTTAGGGTACGGCTTAGGGTATGGCTTCGGGGAGGGGGTCGGGTACGGCGTAGGGTATGGGTTAGGGTTAGGGTTAGGGTTAGTGTTAGGGTTAGGGCTCGGTTTAGGGTACGGGTTAGGATTAGGGTACGTGTTAGGGTTTGGGTAGGGGTTAGGGTTAGGGTACGCGTTAGGGTTAGGGTAGTTATTAAACCTATCCCACTCTCTAGATACCCCTTAGCACGTAAAGGAATATTATTTGGGGGTCCAGCCATGGAGAAGAGTTTAGACACTAGGATAAGATAAGGAACACACCCATTATAAAGAAATCACATTAGGATTCTCTTTTTAAGCTGTTCCTTAAAACACTAGTGCTTAGGAAATCTATTGGAGGCAGAAGCAGTCAAGGGTAGCCTAGGGTTAGGGTTAGGCTTAGGGTACGGCTTAGGGTACGGGTTCGGGGAGGGGTTCGGGTACGGCGTAGGGTATGGGTTAGGGTTAGGGTTAGGGTTAGTGTTAGGGTTAGGGCTCAGTTTAGGGTACGGGTTAGGATTAGGGTACGTGTTAGGGTTAGGGTAGGGGTTAGGGTTACGGTACGCGTTAGCGTTAGGGTAGTTATTAAACCTATCCCACTCTCTAGATACCCCTTAGCACGTAAAGGAATATTATTTGGGGATCCAGCCATGGAGAAGAGATTAGACACTAGGATAAGATAAGGAACACACCCATTATAAAGAAATCACATTAGGATTCTCTTTTTCAGCTGTTCTTTCAAACACTAGTGCTTAGCAAATCTATTGGAGGCAGAAGCAGTCAAGGGTAGCCTAGGGTTAGGGTTAGGCTTAGGGTACGGCTTAGGGTACGGCTTAGGGTACGGGTTCGGGGAGGGGTTCGGGTATGGCGTAGGGTATGGGTTAGGGTTAGGGTTAGGGTTAGGGTACGCATTAGGCTTAGGGTAGTTATTAAACCTATCCCACTCTCTAGATACCCCTTAGCACGTAAAGGAATATTATTTGGGGGTCCAGCCATGGAGAAGAGTTTAGACACTAGGATAAGATAAGGAACACACCCATTATAAAGAAATCACATTAGGATTCTCTTTTTAAGCTGTTCCTTAAAACACTAGTGCTTAGGAAATCTATTGGAGGCAGAAGCAGTCAAGGGTAGCCTAGGGTTAGGGTTAGGCTTAGGGTTAGGCTTAGGGTACGACTTAGGGTACGGGTTCGGGGAGGGGTTCGGGTACGGCGTAGGGTATGGGTTAGGGTTAGGGTTAGGGTTAGTGTTAGGGTTAGGGCTCGGTTTAGGGTACGGGTTAGGATTAGGGTACGTGTTAGGGTTAGGGTAGGGGTTAGGGTTAGGGTACGCATTAGGGTTAGGGTAGTTATTAAACCTATCCCACTCTCTAGATACCCCTTAGCACGTAAAGGAATATTATTTGGGGGTCCAGCCATGGAGAAGAGTTTAGACACTAGGTTAAAATAAGGAACACATACATTATAAAGAAATCACATTAGGATTCTCTTTTTAAGCTGTTCCTTAAAACACTAGTGCTTAGGAAATCTATTGGAGGCAGAAGCAGTCAAGGGTAGCCTAGGGTTAGGGTTAGGCTTAGGGTTAGGCTTAGGGTACGGCTTAGGGTACGGTTCGGGGAGGTGTTCGGGTACGGCGTAGGGTATGGGTTAGGGTTAGGGTTAGGGTTCGTGTTAGGGTTAGGGCTCGGTTTAGGGTACGGGTTAGGATTAGGGTACGTGTTAGGGTTAGGGTAGGGGTTAGGGTTAGGGTACGCATTAGGGTTAGGGTAGTTAGTAAACCTATCCCACTCTCTAGATACCCCTTAGCACGTAAAGGAATATTACTTGGGGGTCCAGCCATGGAGAAGAGTTTAGACACTAGGATAAGATAAGGAACACACCCATTATAAAGAAATCACCTTAGGATTCTCTTTTTAAGCTGTTCCTTAAAACACTAGTGCTTAGGAAATCTATTGGAGGCAGAAGCAGTCAAGGGTAGCCTAGGGTTAGGGTTAGGCTTAGGGTTAGGCTTAGGGTACGGCTTAGGGTACGGGTTCGGGGAGGGGTTCGGGTACGGCGTAGGGTATGGGTTAGGGTTAGGGTTAGGGTTAGTGTTAGGGTTAGGGCTCGGTTTAGGGTACGGGTTAGGATTAGGGTACGTGTTAGGGTTAGGGTAGGGGTTAGGGTTAGGGTACGCGTTAGGGTTAGGGTAGTTATGAAACCTATCCCACTCTCTAGATACCCCTTAGCACGTAAAGGAATATTATTTGGGGGTCCAGCCATGGAGAAGAGTTTAGACACTAGGTTAAAATAAGGAACACATACATTATAAAGAAATCACATTAGGATTCTCTTTTTAAGCTGTTCCTTAAAACACTAGTGCTTAGGAAATCTATTGGAGGCAGAAGCAGTCAAGGGTAGCCTAGGGTTAGGGTTAGGCTTAGGGTTAGGCTTAGGGTACGGCTTAGGGTACGGGTTTGGGGAGGGGTTCGTGTACGACGTAGGGTATGGGTTAGGGTTAGGGTTAGGGTTTGAGTTAGGATTAGGGCTCGGTTTTGGGTACGGGTTAGGATTAGGGTACGTTTTAGGGTTAGGGTAGGGGTTAGGGTTAGGGTACGCGTTAGGGTTAGGGTAGTTATTAAACCTATCCCACTCTCTAGATACCCCTTAGCACGTAAAGGAATATTATTTGGGGGTCCAGCCATTGAGAAGAGTTTAGACACTAGGATAAGATAAGGAACACACCCATTATAAAGAAATCACATTAGGATTCTCTTTTTAAGCTGTTCCTTCAAACACTAGTGCTTAGGAAATCTATTGGAGGCAGAAGCAGTCAAGGGTAGCCTAGGGTTAGGGTTAGGCTTAGGGTTAGGCTTAGGGTACGGCTTAGGGTATGGGTTAGGTTTAGGGTTAGGGTTAGTGTTAGGGTTAGGGCTCGGTTTAGGGTACGGGTTAGGATTAGGGTACGTGTTAGGGTTAGGGTACGGTTTAGGGTTAGGGTACTTTTTAGGGTTAGGGTAGTTATTAAACCTATCCCACTCTCTAGATACCCCTTAGCATGTAAAGGAATATTATTTGGGGGTCCAGCCATGGAGAAGAGTTTAGACACTATAACACACCCATTATAAAGAAATCACATTAGGATTCTCTTTTTAAGCTGTTCCTTAAAACACTAGTGCTTAGGAAATCTCTTGGAGGCAGAAGCAGTCAAGGGTAGCCTAGGGTTAGGGTTAGGCTTAGGGTTAGGCTTATGGTACGGCTTAGGGTACGGGTTCGGGGAGGGGTTCGGGTACGGCGTAGGGTATGGGTTAGGGTTACTGTTAGGTTTAGGGCTCGGTTTAGGGTACGGTGTAGGATTAGGGAACGTGTTAGGGTTAGGGTAGGGGTTAGGGTTAGGGTACGCATTAGGGTTAGGGTAGTTATTAAACCTATCCCACTCACTAGATACCCCTTAGCACGTAAAGGAATATTATTTGGGGGTCCAGCCATGGAGAAGAATTTAGACACTAGGATAAGATAAGGAACACACCCATTATAAGGAAATCACTTTAGGATTCTCTTTTTAAGCTGTTCCTTAAAACACTAGTGCTTAGGAAATCTATTGGAGGCAGAAGCAGTCAAGGGTAGCCTAGGGTTAGGGTTAGGCTTAGGGTTAGGCTTAGGATACGGCTTAGTGTATGGCTTCGGGGAGGGCGTCGGATACGGCCTAGGGTATGGGTTAGGGTTAGGGTTAGGGTTAGTGTTAGGGTTAGGGCTCGGTTTAGGGTACGGGTTAGGATTAGGGTACGTGTTAGGGTTTGGGTAGGGGTTAGGGTTAGGGTACGCGTTAGGGTTAGGGTAGTTATTAAACCTATCCCACTCTCTAGATACCCCTTAGCACGTAAAGGAATATTATTTGGGGGTCCAGCCATGGAGAAGAGTTTAGACACTAGGATAAGATAAGGAACACACCCATTATAAAGAAATCACATTAGGATTCTCTTTTTAAGCTGTTCCTTAAAACACTAGTGCTTAGGAAATCTATTGGAGGCAGAAGCAGTCAAGGGTAGCCTAGGGTTAGGGTTAGGCTTAGGGTACGGCTTAGGGTACGGGTTCGGGGAGGGGTTCGGGTACGGCGTAGGGTATGGGTTAGGGTTAGGGTTAGGGTTAGTGTTAGGGTTAGGGCTCAGTTTAGGGTACGGGTTAGGATTAGGGTACGTGTTAGGGTTAGGGTAGGGGTTAGGGTTACGGTACGCGTTAGCGTTAGGGTAGTTATTAAACCTATCCCACTCTCTAGATACCCCTTAGCACGTAAAGGAATATTATTTGGGGATCCAGCCATGGAGAAGAGATTAGACACTAGGATAAGATAAGGAACACACCCATTATAAAGAAATCACATTAGGATTCTCTTTTTCAGCTGTTCTTTCAAACACTAGTGCTTAGCAAATCTATTGGAGGCAGAAGCAGTCAAGGGTAGCCTAGGGTTAGGGTTAGGCTTAGGGTACGGCTTAGGGTACGGCTTAGGGTACGGGTTCGGGGAGGGGTTCGGGTATGGCGTAGGGTATGGGTTAGGGTTAGGGTTAGGGTTAGGGTACGCATTAGGGTTAGGGTAGTTATTAAACCTATCCCACTCTCTAGATACCCCTTAGCACGTAAAGGAATATTATTTGGGGGTCCAGCCATGGAGAAGAGTTTAGACACTAGGATAAGATAAGGAACACACCCATTATAAAGAAATCACATTAGGATTCTCTTTTTAAGCTGTTCCTTAAAACACTAGTGCTTAGGAAATCTATTGGAGGCAGAAGCAGTCAAGGGTAGCCTAGGGTTAGGGTTAGGCTTAGGGTTAGGCTTAGGGTACGACTTAGGGTACGGGTTCGGGGAGGGGTTCGGGTACGGCGTAGGGTATGGGTTAGGGTTAGGGTTAGGGTTAGTGTTAGGGTTAGGGCTCGGTTTAGGGTACGGGTTAGGATTAGGGTACGTGTTAGGGTTAGGGTAGGGGTTAGGGTTAGGGTACGCGTTAGGGTTAGGGTAGTTATTAAACCTATCCCACTCTCTAGATACCCCTTAGCACGTAAAGGAATATTATTTGGGGGTCCAGCCATGGAGAAGAGTTTAGACACTAGGTTAAAATAAGGAACACATACATTATAAAGAAATCACATTAGGATTCTCTTTTTAAGCTGTTCCTTAAAACACTAGTGCTTAGGAAATCTATTGGAGGCAGAAGCAGTCAAGGGTAGCCTAGGGTTAGGGTTAGGCTTAGGGTTAGGCTTAGGGTACGGCTTAGGGTACGGTTCGGGGAGGTGTTCGGGTACGGCGTAGGGTATGGGTTAGGGTTAGGGTTAGGGTTCGTGTTAGGGTTAGGGCTCGGTTTAGGGTACGGGTTAGGATTAGCGTACGTGTTAGGGTTAGGGTAGGGGTTAGGGTTAGGGTACGCATTAGGGTTAGGGTAGTTAGTAAACCTATCCCACTCTCTAGATACCCCTTAGCACGTAAAGGAATATTACTTGGGGGTCCAGCCATGGAGAAGAGTTTAGACACTAGGATAAGATAAGGAACACACCCATTATAAAGAAATCACCTTAGGATTCTCTTTTTAAGCTGTTCCTTAAAACACTAGTGCTTAGGAAATCTATTGGAGGCAGAAGCAGTCAAGGGTAGCCTAGGGTTAGGGTTAGGCTTAGGGTTAGGCTTAGGGTACGGGTTAGGGTACGGGTTCGGGGAGGGGTTCGGGTACGGCGTAGGGTATGGGTTAGGGTTAGGGTTAGGGTTAGTGTTAGGGTTAGGGCTCGGTTTAGGGTACGGGTTAGGATTAGGGTACGTGTTAGGGTTAGGGTAGGGGTTAGGGTTAGGGTACGCGTTAGGGTTAGGGTAGTTATTAAACCTATCCCACTCTCTAGATACCCCTTAGCACGTAAAGGAATATTATTTGGGGGTCCAGCCATGGAGAAGAGTTTAGACACTAGGTTAAAATAAGGAACACATACATTATAAAGAAATCACATTAGGATTCTCTTTTTAAGCTGTTCCTTAAAACACTAGTGCTTAGGAAATCTATTGGAGGCAGAAGCAGTCAAGGGTAGCCTAGGGTTAGGGTTAGGCTTAGGGTTAGGCTTAGGGTACGGCTTAGGGTACGGGTTTGGGGAGGGGTTCGTGTACGACGTAGGGTATGGGTTAGGGTTAGGGTTAGGGTTTGAGTTAGGATTAGGGCTCGGTTTTGGGTACGGGTTAGGATTAGGGTACGTTTTAGGGTTAGGGTAGGGGTTAGGGTTAGGGTACGCGTTAGGGTTAGGGTAGTTATTAAACCTATCCCACTCTCTAGATACCCCTTAGCACGTAAAGGAATATTATTTGGGGGTCCAGCCATTGAGAAGAGTTTAGACACTAGGATAAGATAAGGAACACACCCATTATAAAGAAATCACATTAGGATTCTCTTTTTAAGCTGTTCCTTCAAACACTAGTGCTTAGGAAATCTATTGGAGGCAGAAGCAGTCAAGGGTAGCCTAGGGTTAGGGTTAGGCTTAGGGTTAGGCTTAGGGTACGGCTTAGGGTATGGGTTAGGTTTAGGGTTAGGGTTAGTGTTAGGGTTAGGGCTCGGTTTAGGGTACGGGTTAGGATTAGGGTACGTGTTAGGGTTAGGGTACGGTTTAGGGTTAGGGTACTTTTTAGGGTTAGGGTAGTTATTAAACCTATCCCACTCTCTACATACCCCTTAGCATGTAAAGGAATATTATTTGGGGGTCCAGCCATGGAGAAGAGTTTAGACACAAGGATAAGATAAGGAACACACCCATTATAAAGAAATCACATTAGGATTCTCTTTTTAAGCTGTTCCTTCAAACACTAGTGCTTAGGAAATCTATTGGAGGCAGAAGCAGTCAAGGGTAGCCTAGGGTTAGGGTTAGGCTTAGGGTTAGGCTTAGGGTACGACTTAGGGTACGGTTTGGGGGAGGGGTTCGGGTACGGCGTAGGGTATGGGTTAGGGTTAGGGTTAGGGTTAGTGTTAGGGTTAGGGCTCGGTTTAGGGTACGGGTTAGGATTAGGGTACGTGTTAGGGATAGGGTACGGTTTAGGGTTAGGGTACGCGTTAGGGTTAGGGTAGTTATTAAACCTATCCCACTCTCTAGATACCCCTTAGCACGTAAAGGAATATTATTTGGGGGTCCAGCCATGGAGAAGAGTTTAGACACTAGGATAAGATAAGGAACACACCCTTTATAAAGAAATGACATTAGGATTCTCTTTTTAAGCTGTTCCTTCAAACACTAGTGCTTAGGAAATCTATTGGAGGCAGAAGCAGTCAAGGGTAGCCTAGGGTTAGGGTTAGGCTTAGGGTTAGGCTTAGGGTACGGCTTAGGGTACGGGTTCGGGGAGGGGTTCGGGTACGGCGTAGGGTATGGGTTAGGGTTAGGGTTAGGGTTAGTGTTAGGGTTAGGGCTCGGTTTAGGGTACGGGTTAGGATTAGGGTATGTGTTAGGGTTAGGGTAGGTGTTAGGGTTAGGGTACGCGTTAGGGTTAGGGTAGTTATTAAACCTATCCCACTCTCTAGATACCCCTTAGCACGTAAAGGAATATTACTTGGGGGTCCAGCCATGGAGAAGAGTTTAGACACTAGGATAAGATAAGGAACACACCCATTATAGAGAAATCACATTAGGATTCTCTTTTTAAGCTGTTCTTTCAAACACTAGTGCTTAGCAAATCTATTGGAGGCAGAAGCCGTCAAGGGTAGCCTAGGGTTAGGGTTAGGCTTAGGGTTAGGCTTAGGGTACGGCTTAGGGTACGGGTTCGGGGAGGTGTTCGGGTATGGCGTAGGGTATGGGTTAGGGTTAGGGTTAGGGTTAGTGTTAGGGTTAGGGCTCGGTTTAGGGTACGGTTTAGGATTAGGGTACGTGTTAGGGTTAAGGTAGGGGTTAGGCTTAGGGTTCGCATTAGGGATAGGGTAGTTATTAAACCTATCCCACTCTCTAGATACCCCTTAGCACGTAAAGGAATATTATTTGGGGATCCAGCCATGGAGAAGAGATTAGACACTAGGATAAGATAAGGAACACACCCATTATAAAGAAATCACATTAGGATTCTCTTTTTCAGCTGTTCTTTAAAACACTAGTGCTTAGCAAATCTATTGGAGGCAGAAGCAGTCAAGGGTAGCCTAGGGTTAGGGTTAGGCTTAGGGTACGGCTTAGGGTACGGCTTAGGGTTCGGGGAGGGGTTCGGGTATGGCGTAGGGTATGGGTTAGGGTTAGGGTTAGGGTTAGGGTACGCATTAGGGTTAGGGTAGTTATTAAACCTATCCCACTCTCTGGATACCCCTTAGCACGTAAAGGAATATTATTTGGGGGTCCAGCCATGGAGAAGAGTTTAGACACTAGGATAAGATAAGGAACACACCCATTATAAAGAAATCACATTAGGATTCTCTTTTTAAGCTGTTCCTTAAAACACTAGTGCTTAGGAAATCTATTGGAGGCAGAAGCAGTCAAGGGTAGCCTAGGGTTAGGGTTAGGCTTAGGGTTAGGCTTAGGGTACGACTTAGGGTACGGGTTCGGGGAGGGGTTCGGGTACGGCGTAGGGTATGGGTTAGGGTTAGGGTTAGGGTTAGTGTTAGGGTTAGGGCTCGGTTTAGGGTACGGGTTAGGATTAGGGTACGTGTTAGGGTTAGGGTAGGGGTTAGGGTTAGGGTACGCGTTAGGGTTAGGGTAGTTATTAAACCTATCCCACTCTCTAGATACCCCTTAGCACGTAAAGGAATATTATTTGGGGGTCCAGCCATGGAGAAGAGTTTAGACACTAGGTTAAAATAAGGAACACATACATTATAAAGAAATCACATTAGGATTCTCTTTTTAAGCTGTTCCTTAAAACACTAGTGCTTAGGAAATCTATTGGAGGCAGAAGCAGTCAAGGGTAGCCTAGGGTTAGGGTTAGGCTTAGGGTTAGGCTTAGGGTCCGGCTTAGGGTACGGTTCGGGGAGGTGTTCGGGTACGGCGTAGGGTATGGGTTAGGGTTAGGGTTAGGGTTCGTGTTAGGGTTAGGGCTCGGTTTAGGGTACGGGTTAGGATTAGGGTACGTGTTAGGGTTAGGGTAGGGGTTAGGGTTAGGGTACGCATTAGGGTTAGGGTAGTTAGTAAACCTATCCCACTCTCTAGATACCCCTTAGCACGTAAAGGAATATTACTTGGGGGTCCAGCCATGGAGAAGAGTTTAGACACTAGGATAAGATAAGGAACACACCCATTATAAAGAAATCACCTTAGGATTCTCTTTTTAAGCTGTTCCTTAAAACACTAGTGCTTAGGAAATCTATTGGAGGCAGAAGCAGTCAAGGGTAGCCTAGGGTTAGGGTTAGGCTTAGGGTTAGGCTTAGGGTACGGCTTAGGGTACGGGTTCGGGGAGGGGTTCGGGTACGGCGTAGGGTATGGGTTAGGGTTAGGGTTAGGGTTAGTGTTAGGGTTAGGGCTCGGTTTAGGGTACGGGTTAGGATTAGGGTACGTGTTAGGGTTAGGGTAGGGGTTAGGGTTAGGGTACGCGTTAGGGTTAGGGTAGTTATTAAACCTATCCCACTCTCTAGATACCCCTTAGCACGTAAAGGAATATTATTTGGGGGTCCAGCCATGGAGAAGAGTTTAGACACTAGGTTAAAATAAGGAACACATACATTATAAAGAAATCACATTAGGATTCTCTTTTTAAGCTGTTCCTTAAAACACTAGTGCTTAGGAAATCTATTGGAGGCAGAAGCAGTCAAGGGTAGCCTAGGGTTAGGGTTAGGCTTAGGGTTAGGCTTAGGGTACGGCTTAGGGTACGGGTTTGGGGAGGGGTTCGTGTACGACGTAGGGTATGGGTTAGGGTTAGGGTTAGGGTTTGAGTTAGGATTAGGGCTCGGTTTTGGGTACGGGTTAGGATTAGGGTACGTTTTAGGGTTAGGGTAGGGGTTAGGGTTAGGGTACGCGTTAGGGTTAGGGTAGTTATTAAACCTATCCCACTCTCTAGATACCCCTTAGCACATAAAGGAATATTATTTGGGGGTCCAGCCATTGAGAAGAGTTTAGACACTAGGATAAGATAAGGAACACACCCATTATAAAGAAATCACATTAGGATTCTCTTTTTAAGCTGTTCCTTCAAACACTAGTGCTTAGGAAATCTATTGGAGGCAGAAGCAGTCAAGGGTAGCCTAGGGTTAGGGTTAGGCTTAGGGTTAGGCTTAGGGTACGGCTTAGGGTATGGGTTAGGTTTAGGGTTAGGGTTAGTGTTAGGGTTAGGGCTCGGTTTAGGGTACGGGTTAGGATTAGGGTACGTGTTAGGGTTAGGGTACGGTTTAGGGTTAGGGTACTTTTTAGGGTTAGGGTAGTTATTAAACCTATCCCACTCTCTAGATACCCCTTAGCATGTAAAGGAATATTATTTGGGGGTCCAGCCATGGAGAAGAGTTTAGACACTATAACACACCCATTATAAAGAAATCACATTAGGATTCTCTTTTTAAGCTGTTCCTTAAAACACTAGTGCTTAGGAAATCTCTTGGAGGCAGAAGCAGTCAAGGGTAGCCTAGGGTTAGGGTTAGGCTTAGGGTTAGGCTTATGGTACGGCTTAGGGTACGGGTTCGGGGAGGGGTTCGGGTACGGCGTAGGGTATGGGTTAGGGTTACTGTTAGGTTTAGGGCTCGGTTTAGGGTACGGTGTAGGATTAGGGAACGTGTTAGGGTTAGGGTAGGGGTTAGGGTTAGGGTACGCATTAGGGTTAGGGTAGTTATTAAACCTATCCCACTCACTAGATACCCCTTAGCACGTAAAGGAATATTATTTGGGGGTCCAGCCATGGAGAAGAATTTAGACACTAGGATAAGATAAGGAACACACCCATTATAAAGAAATCACTTTAGGATTCTCTTTTTAAGCTGTTCCTTAAAACACTAGTGCTTAGGAAATCTATTGGAGGCAGAAGCAGTCAAGGGTAGCCTAGGGTTAGGGTTAGGCTTAGGGTTAGGCTTAGGATACGGCTTAGTGTATGGCTTCGGGGAGGGCGTCGGATACGGCCTAGGGTATGGGTTAGGGTTAGGGTTAGGGTTAGTGTTAGGGTTAGGGCTCGGTTTAGGGTACGGGTTAGGATTAGGGTACGTGTTAGGGTTTGGGTAGGGGTTAGGGTTAGGGTACGCGTTAGGGTTAGGGTAGTTATTAAACCTATCCCACTCTCTAGATACCCCTTAGCACGTAAAGGAATATTATTTGGGGGTCCAGCCATGGAGAAGAGTTTAGACACTAGGTTAAAATAAGGAACACATACATTATAAAGAAATCACATTAGGATTCTCTTTTTAAGCTGTTCCTTAAAACACTAGTGCTTAGGAAATCTATTGGAGGCAGAAGCAGTCAAGGGTAGCCTAGGGTTAGGGTTAGGCTTAGGGTTAGGCTTAGGGTACGGCTTAGGGTATGGGTTAGGTTTAGGGTTAGGGTTAGTGTTAGGGTTAGGGCTCGGTTTAGGGTACGGGTTAGGATTAGGGTACGTGTTAGGGTTAGGGTACGGTTTAGGGTTAGGGTACTTTTTAGGGTTAGGGTAGTTATTAAACCTATCCCACTCTCTAGATACCCCTTAGCATGTAAAGGAATATTATTTGGGGGTCCAGCCATGGAGAAGAGTTTAGACACTATAACACACCCATTATAAAGAAATCACATTAGGATTCTCTTTTTAAGCTGTTCCTTAAAACACTAGTGCTTAGGAAATCTCTTGGAGGCAGAAGCAGTCAAGGGTAGCCTAGGGTTAGGGTTAGGCTTAGGGTTAGGCTTATGGTACGGCTTAGGGTACGGGTTCGGGGAGGGGTTCGGGTACGGCGTAGGGTATGGGTTAGGGTTACTGTTAGGTTTAGGGCTCGGTTTAGGGTACGATGTAGGATTAGGGAACGTGTTAGGGTTAGGGTAGGGGTTAGGGTTAGGGTACGCATTAGGGTTAGGGTAGTTATTAAACCTATCCCACTCACTAGATACCCCTTAGCACGTAAAGGAATATTATTTGGGGGTCCAGCCATGGAGAAGAATTTAGACACTAGGATAAGATAAGGAACACACCCATTATAAGGAAATCACTTTAGGATTCTCTTTTTAAGCTGTTCCTTAAAACACTAGTGCTTAGGAAATCTATTGGAGGCAGAAGCAGTCAAGGGTAGCCTAGGGTTAGGGTTAGGCTTAGGGTTAGGCTTAGGATACGGCTTAGTGTATGGCTTCGGGGAGGGCGTCGGATACGGCCTAGGGCATGGGTTAGGGTTAGGGTTAGGGTTAGTGTTAGGGTTAGGGCTCGGTTTAGGGTACGGGTTAGGATTAGGGTACGTGTTAGGGTTTGGGTAGGGGTTAGGGTTAGGGTACGCGTTAGGGTTAGGGTAGTTATTAAACCTATCCCACTCTCTAGATACCCCTTAGCACGTAAAGGAATATTATTTGGGGGTCCAGCCATGGAGAAGAGTTTAGACACTAGGATAAGATAAGGAACACACCCATTATAAAGAAATCACATTAGGATTCTCTTTTTAAGCTGTTCCTTAAAACACTAGTGCTTAGGAAATCTATTGGAGGCAGAAGCAGTCAAGGGTAGCCTAGGGTTAGGGTTAGGCTTAGGGTACGGCTTAGGGTACGGGTTCGGGAAGGGGTTCGGGTACGGCGTAGGGTATGGGTTAGGGTTAGGGTTAGGGTTAGTGTTAGGGTTAGGGCTCAGTTTAGGGTACGGGTTAGGATTAGGGTACGTGTTAGGGTTAGGGTAGGGGTTAGGGTTACGGTACGCGTTAGCGTTAGGGTAGTTATTAAACCTATCCCACTCTCTAGATACCCCTTAGCACGTAAAGGAATATTATTTGGGGATCCAGCCATGGAGAAGAGATTAGACACTAGGATAAGATAAGGAACACACCCATTATAAAGAAATCACATTAGGATTCTCTTTTTCAGCTGTTCTTTCAAACACTAGTGCTTAGCAAATCTATTGGAGGCAGAAGCAGTCAAGGGTAGCCTAGGGTTAGGGTTAGGCTTAGGGTACGGCTTAGGGTACGGCTTAGGGTACGGGTTCGGGGAGGGGTTCGGGTATGGCGTAGGGTATGGGTTAGGGTTAGGGTTAGGGTTAGGGTACGCATTAGGGTTAGGGTAGTTATTAAACCTATCCCACTCTCTAGATACCCCTTAGCACGTAAAGGAATATTATTTGGGGGTCCAGCCATGGAGAAGAGTTTAGACACTAGGATAAGATAAGGAACACACCCATTATAAAGAAATCACATTAGGATTCTCTTTTTAAGCTGTTCCTTAAAACACTAGTGCTTAGGAAATCTATTGGAGGCAGAAGCAGTCAAGGGTAGCCTAGGGTTAGGGTTAGGCTTAGGGTTAGGCTTAGGGTACGACTTAGGGTACGGGTTCGGGGAGGGGTTCGGGTACGGCGTAGGGTATGGGTTAGGGTTAGGGTTAGGGTTAGTGTTAGGGTTAGGGCTCGGTTTAGGGTACGGGTTAGGATTAGGGTACGTGTTAGGGTTAGGGTAGGGGTTAGGGTTAGGGTACGCGTTAGGGTTAGGGTAGTTATTAAACCTATCCCACTCTCTAGATACCCCTTAGCACGTAAAGGAATATTATTTGGGGGTCCAGCCATGGAGAAGAGTTTAGACACTAGGTTAAAATAAGGAACACATACATTATAAAGAAATCACATTAGGATTCTCTTTTTAAGCTGTTCCTTAAAACACTAGTGCTTAGGAAATCTATTGGAGGCAGAAGCAGTCAAGGGTAGCCTAGGGTTAGGGTTAGGCTTAGGGTTAGGCTTAGGGTACGGCTTAGGGTACGGTTCGGGGAGGTGTTCGGGTACGGCGTAGGGTATGGGTTAGGGTTAGGGTTAGGGTTCGTGTTAGGGTTAGGGCTCGGTTTAGGGTACGGGTTAGGATTAGCGTACGTGTTAGGGTTAGGGTAGGGGTTAGGGTTAGGGTACGCATTAGGGTTAGGGTAGTTAGTAAACCTATCCCACTCTCTAGATACCCCTTAGCACGTAAAGGAATATTACTTGGGGGTCCAGCCATGGAGAAGAGTTTAGACACTAGGATAAGATAAGGAACACACCCATTATAAAGAAATCACCTTAGGATTCTCTTTTTAAGCTGTTCCTTAAAACACTAGTGCTTAGGAAATCTATTGGAGGCAGAAGCAGTCAAGGGTAGCCTAGGGTTAGGGTTAGGCTTAGGGTTAGGCTTAGGGTACGGCTTAGGGTACGGGTTCGGGGAGGGGTTCGGGTACGGCGTAGGGTATGGGTTAGGGTTAGGGTTAGGGTTAGTGTTAGGGTTAGGGCTCGGTTTAGGGTACGGGTTAGGATTAGGGTACGTGTTAGGGTTAGGGTAGGGGTTAGGGTTAGGGTACGCGTTAGGGTTAGGGTAGTTATTAAACCTATCCCACTCTCTAGATACCCCTTAGCACGTAAAGGAATATTATTTGGGGGTCCAGCCATGGAGAAGAGTTTAGACACTAGGTTAAAATAAGGAACACATACATTATAAAGAAATCACATTAGGATTCTCTTTTTAAGCTGTTCCTTAAAACACTAGTGCTTAGGAAATCTATTGGAGGCAGAAGCAGTCAAGGGTAGCCTAGGGTTAGGGTTAGGCTTAGGGTTAGGCTTAGGGTACGGCTTAGGGTACGGGTTTGGGGAGGGGTTCGTGTACGACGTAGGGTATGGGTTAGGGTTAGGGTTAGGGTTTGAGTTAGGATTAGGGCTCGGTTTTGGGTACGGGTTAGGATTAGGGTACGTTTTAGGGTTAGGGTAGGGGTTAGGGTTAGGGTACGCGTTAGGGTTAGGGTAGTTATTAAACCTATCCCACTCTCTAGATACCCCTTAGCACGTAAAGGAATATTATTTGGGGGTCCAGCCATTGAGAAGAGTTTAGACACTAGGATAAGATAAGGAACACACCCATTATAAAGAAATCACATTAGGATTCTCTTTTTAAGCTGTTCCTTCAAACACTAGTGCTTAGGAAATCTATTGGAGGCAGAAGCAGTCAAGGGTAGCCTAGGGTTAGGGTTAGGCTTAGGGTACGGCTTAGGGTATGGGTTAGGGTTAGGGTTAGGGTTAGTGTTAGGGTTAGGGCTCGGTTTAGGGTACGGGTTAGGATTAGGGTACGTGTTAGGGTTAGGGTACGGTTTAGGGTTAGGGTACTTTTTAGGGTTAGGGTAGTTATTAAACCTATCCCACTCTCTACATACCCCTTAGCATGTAAAGGAATATTATTTGGGGGTCCAGCCATGGAGAAGAGTTTAGACACTAGGTTAAAATAAGGAACACATACATTATAAAGAAATCACATTAGGATTCTCTTTTTAAGCTGTTCCTTAAAACACTAGTGCTTAGGAAATCTATTGGAGGCAGAAGCAGTCAAGGGTAGCCTAGGGTTAGGGTTAGGCTTAGGGTTAGGCTTAGGGTCCGGCTTAGGGTACGGTTCGGGGAGGTGTTCGGGTACGGCGTAGGGTATGGGTTAGGGTTAGGGTTAGGGTTCGTGTTAGGGTTAGGGCTCGGTTTAGGGTACGGGTTAGGATTAGGGTACGTGTTAGGGTTAGGGTAGGGGTTAGGGTTAGGGTACGCATTAGGGTTAGGGTAGTTAGTAAACCTATCCCACTCTCTAGATACCCCTTAGCACGTAAAGGAATATTACTTGGGGGTCCAGCCATGGAGAAGAGTTTAGACACTAGGATAAGATAAGGAACACACCCATTATAAAGAAATCACCTTAGGATTCTCTTTTTAAGCTGTTCCTTAAAACACTAGTGCTTAGGAAATCTATTGGAGGCAGAAGCAGTCAAGGGTAGCCTAGGGTTAGGGTTAGGCTTAGGGTTAGGCTTAGGGTACGGCTTAGGGTACGGGTTCGGGGAGGGGTTCGGGTACGGCGTAGGGTATGGGTTAGGGTTAGGGTTAGGGTTAGTGTTAGGGTTAGGGCTCGGTTTAGGGTACGGGTTAGGATTAGGGTACGTGTTAGGGTTAGGGTAGGGGTTAGGGTTAGGGTACGCGTTAGGGTTAGGGTAGTTATTAAACCTATCCCACTCTCTAGATACCCCTTAGCACGTAAAGGAATATTATTTGGGGGTCCAGCCATGGAGAAGAGTTTAGACACTAGGTTAAAATAAGGAACACATACATTATAAAGAAATCACATTAGGATTCTCTTTTTAAGCTGTTCCTTAAAACACTAGTGCTTAGGAAATCTATTGGAGGCAGAAGCAGTCAAGGGTAGCCTAGGGTTAGGGTTAGGCTTAGGGTTAGGCTTAGGGTACGGCTTAGGGTACGGGTTTGGGGAGGGGTTCGTGTACGACGTAGGGTATGGGTTAGGGTTAGGGTTAGGGTTTGAGTTAGGATTAGGGCTCGGTTTTGGGTACGGGTTAGGATTAGGGTACGTTTTAGGGTTAGGGTAGGGGTTAGGGTTAGGGTACGCGTTAGGGTTAGGGTAGTTATTAAACCTATCCCACTCTCTAGATACCCCTTAGCACATAAAGGAATATTATTTGGGGGTCCAGCCATTGAGAAGAGTTTAGACACTAGGATAAGATAAGGAACACACCCATTATAAAGAAATCACATTAGGATTCTCTTTTTAAGCTGTTCCTTCAAACACTAGTGCTTAGGAAATCTATTGGAGGCAGAAGCAGTCAAGGGTAGCCTAGGGTTAGGGTTAGGCTTAGGGTTAGGCTTAGGGTACGGCTTAGGGTATGGGTTAGGTTTAGGGTTAGGGTTAGTGTTAGGGTTAGGGCTCGGTTTAGGGTACGGGTTAGGATTAGGGTACGTGTTAGGGTTAGGGTACGGTTTAGGGTTAGGGTACTTTTTAGGGTTAGGGTAGTTATTAAACCTATCCCACTCTCTAGATACCCCTTAGCATGTAAAGGAATATTATTTGGGGGTCCAGCCATGGAGAAGAGTTTAGACACTATAACACACCCATTATAAAGAAATCACATTAGGATTCTCTTTTTAAGCTGTTCCTTAAAACACTAGTGCTTAGGAAATCTCTTGGAGGCAGAAGCAGTCAAGGGTAGCCTAGGGTTAGGGTTAGGCTTAGGGTTAGGCTTATGGTACGGCTTAGGGTACGGGTTCGGGGAGGGGTTCGGGTACGGCGTAGGGTATGGGTTAGGGTTACTGTTAGGTTTAGGGCTCGGTTTAGGGTACGGTGTAGGATTAGGGAACGTGTTAGGGTTAGGGTAGGGGTTAGGGTTAGGGTACGCATTAGGGTTAGGGTAGTTATTAAACCTATCCCACTCACTAGATACCCCTTAGCACGTAAAGGAATATTATTTGGGGGTCCAGCCATGGAGAAGAATTTAGACACTAGGATAAGATAAGGAACACACCCATTATAAAGAAATCACTTTAGGATTCTCTTTTTAAGCTGTTCCTTAAAACACTAGTGCTTAGGAAATCTATTGGAGGCAGAAGCAGTCAAGGGTAGCCTAGGGTTAGGGTTAGGCTTAGGGTTAGGCTTAGGATACGGCTTAGTGTATGGCTTCGGGGAGGGCGTCGGATACGGCCTAGGGTATGGGTTAGGGTTAGGGTTAGGGTTAGTGTTAGGGTTAGGGCTCGGTTTAGGGTACGGGTTAGGATTAGGGTACGTGTTAGGGTTTGGGTAGGGGTTAGGGTTAGAGTACGCGTTAGGGTTAGGGTAGTTATTAAACCTATCCCACTCTCTAGATACCCCTTAGCACGTAAAGGAATATTATTTGGGGGTCCAGCCATGGAGAAGAGTTTAGACACTAGGTTAAAATAAGGAACACATACATTATAAAGAAATCACATTAGGATTCTCTTTTTAAGCTGTTCCTTAAAACACTAGTGCTTAGGAAATCTATTGGAGGCAGAAGCAGTCAAGGGTAGCCTAGGGTTAGGGTTAGGCTTAGGGTTAGGCTTAGGGTACGGGTTCGGGTATGGCGTAGGGTATGGGTTAGGGTTAGGGTTAGGGTTAGTGTTAGGGTTAGGGCTCGGTTTAGGGTACGGGTTAGGATAAGGGTACGTGTTAGGGTTAGGGTAGGGGTTAGGGTTAGGGTACGCGTTAGGGTTAGGGTAGTTATTAAACCTATCCCACTCTCTAGATACCCCTTAGCACGTAAAGGAATATTATTTGGGGGTCCAGCCATGGAGAAGAGTTTAGACACTAGGATAAGATAAGGAACACACCCATTATAAAGAAATCACATTAGGATTCTCTTTTTAAGCTGTTCCTTAAAACACTAGTGCTTAGGAAATCTCTTGGAGGCAGAAGCAGTCAAGGGTAGCCTAGGGTTAGGGTTAGGCTTAGGGTACGGCTTAGGGTACGGGTTCGGGGAGGGGTTCGGGTACGGCGTAGGGTATGGGTTAGGGTTACTGTTAGGTTTACGGCTCGGTTTAGGGTACGGTGTAGGATTAGGGTACGTGTTAGTGTTAGGGTAGGGGTTAGGGTTAGGGTACGTGTTAGGGTTAGGGTAGTTATTAAACCTATCCCACTCTCTAGATACCCCTTAGCACGTAAAGGAATATTATTTGGGGGTCCAGCCATGGAGAAGAGTTTAGACACTAGGATAAGATAAGGAACACACCCATTATAAAGAAATCACTTTAGGATTCTCTTTTTAAGCTGTTCCTTAAAACACTAGTGCTTAGGAAATCTATTGGAGGCAGAAGGAGTCAAGGGTAGCCTAGGGTTAGGGTTAGGCTTAGGGTTAGGCTTAGGGTACGGCTTAGGGTACGGGTTCGGGTACGGTGTAGGGTATGGGTTAGGGTTAGGGTTAGGGTCAGTGTTAGGGTTAGGGCTCGGTTTACGGTACGGGTTAGGATTAGGGTACGTGTTAGGGTTAGGGTAGGGGTTAGGGTTAGGGTACGCGTTAGGGTTAGGGTAGTTATTAAACCTATCCCACTCTCTAGATACCCCTTAGCACGTAAAGGAATATTATTTGGGGGTCCAGCCATGGAGAAGAGTTTAGACACTATAACACACCCATTATAAAGAAATCACATTAGGATTCTCTTTTTAAGCTGTTCCTTAAAACACTAGTGCTTAGGAAATCTCTTGGAGGCAGAAGCAGTCAAGGGTAGCCTAGGGTTAGGGTTAGGCTTAGGGTTAGGCTTATGGTACGGCTTAGGGTACGGGTTCGGGGAGGGGTTCGGGTACGGCGTAGGGTATGGGTTAGGGTTACTGTTAGCTTTAGGGCTCGGTTTAGGGTACGGTGTAGGATTAGGGTACGTGTTAGGGTTAGGGTAGGGGTTAGGGTTAGGGTACGCATTAGGGTTAGGGTAGTTATTAAACCTATCCCACTCACTAGATACCCCTTAGCACGTAAAGGAATATTATTTGGGGGTCCAGCCATGGAGAAGAATTTAGACACTAGGATAAGATAAGGAACACACCCATTATAAAGAAATCACTTTAGGATTCTCTTTTTAAGCTGTTCCTTAAAACACTAGTGCTTAGGAAATCTATTGGAGGCAGAAGCAGTCAAGGGTAGCCTAGGGTTATGGTTAGGCTTAGGGTTAGGCTTAGGATACGGCTTAGTGTATGGCTTCGGGGAGGGCGTCGGATACGGCGTAGGGTATGGGTTAGGGTTAGGGTTAGGGTTAGTGTTAGGGTTAGGGCTCGGTTTAGGGTACGGGTTAGGATTAGGGTACGTGTTAGGGTTTGGGTAGGGGTTAGGGTTAGGGTACGCGTTAGGGTTAGGGTAGTTATTAAACCTATCCCACTCTCTAGATACCCCTTAGCACGTAAAGGAATATTATTTGGGGGTCCAGCCATGGAGAAGAGTTTAGACACTAGGATAAGATAAGGAACACACCCATTATAAAGAAATCACATTAGGATTCTCTTTTTAAGCTGTTCCTTCAAACACGAGTGCTTAGGAAATCTATTGGAGGCAGAAGCAGTCAAGGGTAGCCTAGGGTTAGGGTTAGGCTTAGGGTACGGCTTAGGGTACGGCTTAGTGTATGGGTTAGGTTTAGGGTTAGGGTTAGTGTTAGGGTTAGGGCTCGGTTTAGGGTACGGGTTAGGATTAGGGTACGTGTTAGGGTTAGGGTACGGTTTAGGGTTAGGGTACTTTTTAGGGTTAGGGTAGTTATTAAACCTATCCCACTCTCTAGATACCCCTTAGCATGTAAAGGAATATTATTTGGGGGTCCAGCCATGGAGAAGAGTTTAGACACAAGGATAAGATAAGGAACACACCCATTATAAAGAAATCACATTAGGATTCTCTTTTTAAGCTGTTCCTTCAAACACTATTGCTTAGGAAATCTATTGGAGGCAGAAGCAGTCAAGGGTAGCCTAGGGTTAGGGTTAGGCTTAGGGTTAGGCTTAGGGTACGGCTTAGGGTACGGTTTGGGGGAGGGGTTCGGGTACGGCGTAGGGTATGGGTTAGGGTTACTGTTAGGTTCAGGGCTCGGTTTAGGATACGGTGTAGGATTAGGGTACGTGTTAGAGTTAGGGTAGGGGTTAGGGTTAGGGTACGCATTAGGGTTAGGGTAGTTATTAAACCTATCCCACTCTCTAGATACCCCTTAGCACGTAAAGGAATATTATTTGGGGGTCCAGCCATGGAGAAGAGTTTAGACACTAGGATAAGATAAGGAACACACCCATTATAAAGAAATCACTTTAGGATTCTCTTTTTAAGCTGTTCCTTAAAACACTAGTGCTTAGGAAATCTATTGGAGGCAGAAGCAGTCAAGGGTAGCCTAGGGTTAGGGTTAGGCTTAGGGTTAGGCTTAGGGTACGGCTTAGGGTACGGGTTCGGGGAGGGGTTCGGGTACGGCGTAGGGTATGGGTTAGGGTTAGGGTTAGGGTTAGTGTTAGGGTTAGGGCTCGGTTTACGGTACGGGTTAGGATTAGGGTACGTGTTAGGGTTAGGGTAGGGGTTAGGGTTAGGGTACGCGTTAGGGTTAGGGTAGTTATTAAACCTATCCCACTCTCTAGATACCCCTTAGCACGTAAAGGAATATTATTTGGGGGTCCAGCCATGGAGAAGAGTTTAGACACTAGGATAAGATAAGGAACACACCCATTATAAAGAAATCACTTTAGGATTCTCTTTTTAAGCTGTTCCTTAAAACACTAGTGCTTAGGAAATCTATTGGAGGCAGAAGCAGTCAAGGGTAGCCTAGGGTTAGGGTTAGGCTTAGGGTTAGGCTTAGGGTACGGCTTAGGGTACGGGTTCGGGGAGGGGTTCGGGTACGGCGTAGGGTATGGGTTAGGGTTAGGGTTAGGGTTAGTGTTAGGGTTAGGGCTTGGTTTAGCGTACGGGTTAGATTTAGGGTACGTGTTAGGGTTAGGGTAGGGGTTAGGGTTAGGGTACGCATTAGGGATAGGGTAGTTATTAAACCTATCCCACTCTCTAGATACCCCTTAGCACGTAAAGGAATATTATTTGGGGGTCCAGCCATGGAGAAGAGTTTAGACACTAGGATAAGATAAGGAACACACCCATTATAGAGAAATCACATTAGGATTCTCTTTTTCAGCTGTTCCTTAAAAGACTAGTGCTTAGGAAATCTATTGGAGGCAGAAGCAGTCAAGGGTAGCCTAGGGTTAGGTTTAGGCTTAGGGTTAGGCTTAGGGTACGGCTTAGGGTACGGGTTCGGGTATGGCGTAGGGTATGGGTTAGGGTTAGGGTTAGGGTTAGTGTTAGGGTTAGGGCTCGGTTTAGGGTACGGGTTAGGATTAGGGTACGTGTTAGGGTTTGGGTAGGGTTTAGGGTTAGGGTACGCGTTAGGGTTAGGGTAGTTATTAAACCTATCCCACTCTCTAGATACCCCTTAGCACGTAAAGGAATATTATTTGGGGGTCCAGCCATGGAGAAGAGTTTAGACACTAGGATAAGATAAGGAACACACCCATTATAGAGAAATCACATTAGCATTCTCTTTTTCAGCTGTTCCTTAAAACACTAGTGCTTAGGAAATCTCTTGGAGGCAGAAGCAGTCAAGGGTAGCCTAGGGTTAGGGTTAGGCCTAGGGTTAGGCTTAGGGTACGGCTTAGGGTACGATTCGGGGAGGGGTTCGGGTACGGCGTAGGGTATGGGTTAGGGTTAGGGTTAGGGTTCGTGTTAGGGTTAGGGCTCGGTTTAGGGTACGGGTTAGGATTAGGGTACGTGTTAGGGTTAGGGTAGGGGTTAGGGTTAGGGTACGCGTTAGGGTTAGGGTAGTTATTAAACCTATCCCACTCTCTAGATACCCCTTAGCACGTAAAGGAATATTATTTGGGGGTCCAGCCATGGAGAAGAGTTTAGACACTAGGATAAGATAAGGAACACACCCATTATAAAGAAATCACATTAGGATTCTCTTTTTAAGCTGTTCCTTAAAACACTAGTGCTTAGGAAATCTATTGGAGGCAGAAGCAGTCAAGGGTAGCCTAGGGTTAGGGTTAGGCTTAGGGTTAGGCTTAGGGTACGGCTTAGGGTACGGGTTCGGGTACGGCGTAGGTTATGGGTTAGGGTTAGGGTTAGGGTTAGTGTTAGGGTTAGGGCTCGGTTTACGGTACGGGTTAGGATTAGGGTACGTGTTAGGGTTAGGGTAGGGGTTAGGGTTAGGGTACGCGTTAGGGTTAGGGTAGTTATTAAACCTATCCCACTCTCTAGATACCCCTTAGCACGTAAAGGAATATTATTTGGGGGTCCAGCCATGGAGAAGAGTTTAGACACTAGAACACACCCATTATAAAGAAATCACTTTAGGATTCTCTTTTTAAGCTGTTCCTTAAAACACTAGTGCTTAGGAAATCTATTGGAGGCAGAAGGAGTCAAGGGTAGCCTAGGGTTAGGTTTAGGCTTAGGGTTAGGCTTAGGGTACGGCTTAGGGTACGGGTTCGGGTATGGCGTAGGGTATGGGTTAGGGTTAGGGTTAGGGTTAGTGTTAGGGTTAGGGCTCGGTTTAGGGTACGGGTTAGGATTAGGGTACGTGTTAGGGTTTGGGTAGGGTTTAGGGTTAGGGTACGCGTTAGGGTTAGGGTAGTTATTAAACCTATCCCACTCTCTAGATACCCCTTAGCACGTAAAGGAATATTATTTGGGGGTCCAGCCATGGAGAAGAGTTTAGACACTAGGATAAGATAAGGAACACACCCATTATAGAGAAATCACATTAGCATTCTCTTTTTCAGCTGTTCCTTAAAACACTAGTGCTTAGGAAATCTCTTGGAGGCAGAAGCAGTCAAGGGTAGCCTAGGGTTAGGGTTAGGCCTAGGGTTAGGCTTAGGGTACGGCTTAGGGTACGATTCGGGGAGGGGTTCGGGTACGGCGTAGGGTATGGGTTAGGGTTAGGGTTAGGGTTCGTGTTAGGGTTAGGGCTCGGTTTAGGGTACGGGTTAGGATTAGGGTACGTGTTAGGGTTAGGGTAGGGGTTAGGGTTAGGGTACGCGTTAGGGTTAGGGTAGTTATTAAACCTATCCCACTCTCTAGATACCCCTTAGCACGTAAAGGAATATTATTTGGGGGTCCAGCCATGGAGAAGAGTTTAGACACTAGGATAAGATAAGGAACACACCCATTATAAAGAAATCACATTAGGATTCTCTTTTTAAGCTGTTCTTTCAAACACTAGTGCTTAGCAAATCTATTGGAGGCAGAAGCAGTCAAGGGTAGCCTAGGGTTAGGGTTAGGCTTAGGGTACGGCTTAGGGTACGGCTTAGGGTACGGGTTCGGGGAGGGGTTCGGGTATGGCGTAGGGTATGGGTTAGGGTTAGGGTTAGGGTTAGTGTTAGGGTTAGGGCTCGGTTTAGGGTACGGGTTAGGATTAGGGTACGTGATAGGGTTAGGGTAGGGGTTAGGGTTAGGGTACGCATTAGGGTTAGGGTAGTTATTAAACCTATCCCACTCTCTAGATACCCCTTAGCACGTAAAGGCATATTATTTGGGGGTCCAGCCATGGAGAAGAGTTTAGACACTAGGATAAGATAAGGAACACACCCATTATAAAGAAATCACATTAGGATTCTCTTTTTAAGCTGTTCCTTAAAACACTAGTGCTTAGGAAATCTATTGGAGGCAGAAGCAGTCAAGGGTAGCCTAGGGTTAGGGTTAGGCTTAGGGTACGGCTTAGGGTACGGCTTAGGGTACGGGTTCGGGGAGGGGTTCGGGTATGGCGTAGGGTATGGGTTAGGGTTAGGGTTAGGGTTAGGGTACGCATTAGGGTTAGGGTAGTTATTAAACCTATCCCACTCTCTAGATACCCCTTAGCACGTAAAGGAATATTATTTGGGGGTCCAGCCATGGAGAAGAGTTTAGACACTAGGATAAGATAAGGAACACACCCATTATAAAGAAATCACATTAGGATTCTCTTTTTAAGCTGTTCCTTAAAACACTAGTGCTTAGGAAATCTATTGGAGGCAGAAGCAGTCAAGGGTAGCCTAGGGTTAGGGTTAGGCTTAGGGTTAGGCTTAGGGTACGACTTAGGGTACGGGTTCGGGGAGGGGTTCGGGTACGGCGTAGGGTATGGGTTAGGGTTAGGGTTAGGGTTAGTGTTAGGGTTAGGGCTCGGTTTAGGGTACGGGTTAGGATTAGGGTACGTGTTAGGGTTAGGGTAGGGGTTAGGGTTAGGGTACGCGTTAGGGTTAGGGTAGTTATTAAACCTATCCCACTCTCTAGATACCCCTTAGCACGTAAAGGAATATTATTTGGGGGTCCAGCCATGGAGAAGAGTTTAGACACTAGGTTAAAATAAGGAACACATACATTATAAAGAAATCACATTAGGATTCTCTTTTTAAGCTGTTCCTTAAAACACTAGTGCTTAGGAAATCTATTGGAGGCAGAAGCAGTCAAGGGTAGCCTAGGGTTAGGGTTAGGCTTAGGGTTAGGCTTAGGGTACGGCTTAGGGTACGGTTCGGGGAGGTGTTCGGGTACGGCGTAGGGTATGGGTTAGGGTTAGGGTTAGGGTTCGTGTTAGGGTTAGGGCTCGGTTTAGGGTACGGGTTAGGATTAGGGTACGTGTTAGGGTTAGGGTAGGGGTTAGGGTTAGGGTACGCATTAGGGTTAGGGTAGTTAGTAAACCTATCCCACTCTCTAGATACCCCTTAGCACGTAAAGGAATATTACTTGGGGGTCCAGCCATGGAGAAGAGTTTAGACACTAGGATAAGATAAGGAACACACCCATTATAAAGAAATCACCTTAGGATTCTCTTTTTAAGCTGTTCCTTAAAACACTAGTGCTTAGGAAATCTATTGGAGGCAGAAGCAGTCAAGGGTAGCCTAGGGTTAGGGTTAGGCTTAGGGTTAGGCTTAGGGTACGGCTTAGGGTACGGGTTCGGGGAGGGGTTCGGGTACGGCGTAGGGTATGGGTTAGGGTTAGGGTTAGGGTTAGTGTTAGGGTTAGGGCTCGGTTTAGGGTACGGGTTAGGATTAGGGTACGTGTTAGGGTTAGGGTAGGGGTTAGGGTTAGGGTACGCGTTAGGGTTAGGGTAGTTATTAAACCTATCCCACTCTCTAGATACCCCTTAGCACGTAAAGGAATATTATTTGGGGGTCCAGCCATGGAGAAGAGTTTAGACACTAGGTTAAAATAAGGAACACATACATTATAAAGAAATCACATTAGGATTCTCTTTTTAAGCTGTTCCTTAAAACACTAGTGCTTAGGAAATCTATTGGAGGCAGAAGCAGTCAAGGGTAGCCTAGGGTTAGGGTTAGGCTTAGGGTTAGGCTTAGGGTACGGCTTAGGGTACGGGTTTGGGGAGGGGTTCGTGTACGACGTAGGGTATGGGTTATGGTTAGGGTTAGGGTTTGAGTTAGGATTAGGGCTCGGTTTTGGGTACGGGTTAGGATTAGGGTACGTTTTAGGGTTAGGGTAGGGGTTAGGGTTAGGGTACGCGTTAGGGTTAGGGTAGTTATTAAACCTATCCCACTCTCTAGATACCCCTTAGCACATAAAGGAATATTATTTGGGGGTCCAGCCATTGAGAAGAGTTTAGACACTAGGATAAGATAAGGAACACACCCATTATAAAGAAATCACATTAGGATTCTCTTTTTAAGCTGTTCCTTCAAACACTAGTGCTTAGGAAATCTATTGGAGGCAGAAGCAGTCAAGGGTAGCCTAGGGTTAGGGTTAGGCTTAGGGTTAGGCTTAGGGTACGGCTTAGGGTATGGGTTAGGTTTAGGGTTAGGGTTAGTGTTAGGGTTAGGGCTCGGTTTAGGGTACGGGTTAGGATTAGGGTACGTGTTAGGGTTAGGGTACGGTTTAGGGTTAGGGTACTTTTTAGGGTTAGGGTAGTTATTAAACCTATCCCACTCTCTAGATACCCCTTAGCATGTAAAGGAATATTATTTGGGGGTCCAGCCATGGAGAAGAGTTTAGACACTATAACACACCCATTATAAAGAAATCACATTAGGATTCTCTTTTTAAGCTGTTCCTTCAAACACTAGTGCTTAGGAAATCTCTTGGAGGCAGAAGCAGTCAAGGGTAGCCTAGGGTTAGGGTTAGGCTTAGGGTTAGGCTTATGGTACGGCTTAGGGTACGGGTTCGGGGAGGGGTTCGGGTACGGCGTAGGGTATGGGTTAGGGTTACTGTTAGGTTTAGGGCTCGGTTTAGGGTACGGTGTAGGATTAGGGAACGTGTTAGGGTTAGGGTAGGGGTTAGGGTTAGGGTACGCATTAGGGTTAGGGTAGTTATTAAACCTATCCCACTCACTAGATACCCCTTAGCACGTAAAGGAATATTATTTGGGGGTCCAGCCATGGAGAAGAATTTAGACACTAGGATAAGATAAGGAACACACCCATTATAAAGAAATCACTTTAGGATTCCCTTTTTAAGCTGTTCCTTAAAACACTAGTGCTTAGGAAATCTATTGGAGGCAGAAGCAGTCAAGGGTAGCCTAGGGTTAGGGTTAGGCTTAGGGTTAGGCTTAGGGTACGGCTTAGGGTACGGTTTGGGGGAGGGGTTCGGGTACGGCGTAGGGTATGGGTTAGGGTTAGGGTTAGGGTTAGTGTTAGGGTTAGGGCTCGGTTTAGGGTACGGGTTAGGATTAGGGTACGTGTTAGGGTTAGGGTAGGGGTTAGGGTTAGGGTACGCGTTAGGGTTAGGGTAGTTATTAAACCTATCCCACTCTCTAGAAACACCTTAGCACGTAAAGGAATATTATTTGGGGGTCCAGCCATGGAGAAGAGTTTAGACACTAGGATAAGATAAGGAACACACCCATTATAAAGAAATCACATTAGGATTCTCTTTTTCAGCTGTTCCTTAAAACACGAGTGCTTAGGAAATCTCTTGGAGGCAGAAGCAGTCAAGGGTAGCCTAGGGTTAGGGTTAGGCTTAGGGTTAGGCTTAGGGTACGGCTTAGGGTATGGCTTCGGGGAGGGGGTCGGGTACGGCGTAGGGTATGGGTTAGGGTTAGGGTTAGGGTTAGTGTTAGGGTTAGGGCTCGGTTTAGGGTACGGGTTAGGATTAGGGTACGTGTTAGGGTTTGGGTAGGGGTTAGGGTTAGGGTACGTGTTAGGGTTAGGGTAGTTATTAAACCTATCCCACTCTCTAGATACCCCTTAGCACGTAAAGGAATATTATTTGGGGGTCCAGCCATGGAGAAGAGTTTAGACACTAGGATAAGATAAGGAACACACCCATTATAAAGAAATCACTTTAGGATTCTCTTTTTAAGCTGTTCCTTAAAACACTAGTGCTTAGGAAATCTATTGGAGGCAGAAGGAGTCAAGGGTAGCCTAGGGTTAGGGTTAGGCTTAGGGTTAGGCTTAGGGTACGGCTTAGGGTATGGCTTCGGGGAGGGGGTCGGGTACGGCGTAGGGTATGGGTTAGTGTTAGGGTTAGGGTTAGTGTTAGGGTTAGGGCTCGGTTTAGGGTACGGGTTAGGATTAGGGTACGTGTTAGGGTTTGGGTAGGGGTTAGGGTTAGGGTACGCGTTAGGGTTAGGGTAGTTATTAAACCTATCCCACTCTCTAGATACCCCTTAGCACGTAAAGGAATATTATTTGGGGGTCCAGCCATGGAGAAGAGTTTAGACACTAGGATAAGATTAGGAACACACCCATTATAAAGAAATCACATTAGGATTCTCTTTTTAAGCTGTTCCTTAAAACACTAGTGCTTAGGAAATCTATTGGAGGCAGAAGCAGTCAAGGGTAGCCTAGGGTTAGGGTTAGGCTTAGGGTTAGGCTTAGGGTACGGCTTAGGGTACGGGTTCGGGTACGGTGTAGGGTATGGGTTAGGGTTAGGGTTAGGGTCAGTGTTAGGGTTAGGGCTCGGTTTACGGTACGGGTTAGGATTAGGGTACGTGTTAGGGTTAGGGTAGGGGTTAGGGTTAGGGTACGCGTTAGGGTTAGGGTAGTTATTAAACCTATCCCACTCTCTAGATACCCCTTAGCACGTAAAGGAATATTATTTGGGGGTCCAGCCATGGAGAAGAGTTTAGACACTATAACACACCCATTATAAAGAAATCACATTAGGATTCTCTTTTTAAGCTGTTCCTTACAACACTAGTGCTTAGGAAATCTCTTGGAGGCAGAAGCAGTCAAGGGTAGCCTAGGGTTAGGGTTAGGCTTAGGGTTAGGCTTATGGTACGGCTTAGGGTACGGGTTCGGGGAGGGGTTCGGGTACGGCGTAGGGTATGGGTTAGGGTTACTGTTAGGTTTAGGGCTCGGTTTAGTGTACGGTGTAGGATTAGGGTACGTGTTAGGGTTAGGGTAGGGGTTAGGGTTAGGGTACGCATTAGGGTTAGGGTAGTTATTAAACCTATCCCACTCACTAGATACCCCTTAGCACGTAAAGGAATATTATTTGGGGGTCCAGCCATGGAGAAGAATTTAGACACTAGGATAAGATAAGGAACACACCCATTATAAAGAAATCACTTTAGGATTCTCTTTTTAAGCTGTTCCTTAAAACACTAGTGCTTAGGAAATCTATTGGAGGCAGAAGCAGTCAAGGGTAGCCTAGGGTTAGGGTTAGGCTTAGGGTTAGGCTTAGGATACGGCTTAGTGTATGGCTTCGGGGAGGGCGTCGGATACGGCGTAGGGTATGGGTTAGGGTTAGGGTTAGGGTTAGTGTTAGGGTTAGGGCTCGGTTTAGGGTACGGGTTAGGATTAGGGTACGTGTTAGGGTTTGGGTAGGGGTTAGGGTTAGGGTACGCGTTAGGGTTAGGGTAGTTATTAAACCTATCCCACTCTCTAGATACCCCTTAGCACGTAAAGGAATATTATTTGGGGGTCCAGCCATGGAGAAGAGTTTAGACACTAGGATAAGATAAGGAACACACCCATTATAAAGAAATCACATTAGGATTCTCTTTTTAAGCTGTTCCTTAAAACACTAGTGCTTAGGAAATCTATTGGAGGCAGAAGCAGTCAAGGGTAGCCTAGGGTTAGGGTTAGGCTTAGGGTACGGCTTAGGGTACGGGTTCGGGGAGGGGTTCGGGGAGGGGTTCGGGTATGGCGTAGGGTATGGGTTAGGGTTAGGGTTAGGGTTAGGGTACGCATTAGGGTTAGGGTAGTTATTAAACCTATCCCACTCTCTAGATACCCCTTAGCACGTAAAGGAATATTATTTGGGGGTCCAGCCATGGAGAAGAGTTTAGACACTAGGATAAGATAAGGAACACACCCATTATAAAGAAATCACATTAGGATTCTCTTTTTAAGCTGTTCCTTAAAACACTAGTGCTTAGGAAATCTATTGGAGGCAGAAGCAGTCAAGGGTAGCCTAGGGTTAGGGTTAGGCTTAGGGTTAGGCTTAGGGTACGACTTAGGGTACGGGTTCGGGGAGGGGTTCGGGTACGGCGTAGGGTATGGGTTAGGGTTAGGGTTAGGGTTAGTGTTAGGGTTAGGGCTCGGTTTAGGGTACGGGTTAGGATTAGGGTACGTGTTAGGGTTAGGGTAGGGGTTAGGGTTAGGGTACGCGTTAGGGTTAGGGTAGTTATTAAACCTATCCCACTCTCTAGATACCCCTTAGCACGTAAAGGAATATTATTTGGGGGTCCAGCCATGGAGAAGAGTTTAGACACTAGGTTAAAATAAGGAACACATACATTATAAAGAAATCACATTAGGATTCTCTTTTTAAGCTGTTCCTTAAAACACTAGTGCTTAGGAAATCTATTGGAGGCAGAAGCAGTCAAGGGTAGCCTAGGGTTAGGGTTAGGCTTAGGGTTAGGCTTAGGGTACGGCTTAGGGTACGGTTCGGGGAGGTGTTCGGGTACGGCGTAGGGTATGGGTTAGGGTTAGGGTTAGGGTTCGTGTTAGGGTTAGGGCTCGGTTTAGGGTACGGGTTAGGATTAGGGTACGTGTTAGGGTTAGGGTAGGGGTTAGGGTTAGGGTACGCATTAGGGTTAGGGTAGTTAGTAAACCTATCCCACTCTCTAGATACCCCTTAGCACGTAAAGGAATATTACTTGGGGGTCCAGCCATGGAGAAGAGTTTAGACACTAGGATAAGATAAGGAACACACCCATTATAAAGAAATCACCTTAGGATTCTCTTTTTAAGCTGTTCCTTAAAACACTAGTGCTTAGGAAATCTATTGGAGGCAGAAGCAGTCAAGGGTAGCCTAGGGTTAGGGTTAGGCTTAGGGTTAGGCTTAGGGTACGGCTTAGGGTACGGGTTCGGGGAGGGGTTCGGGTACGGCGTAGGGTATGGGTTAGGGTTAGGGTTAGGGTTAGTGTTAGGGTTAGGGCTCGGTTTAGGGTACGGGTTAGGATTAGGGTACGTGTTAGGGTTAGGGTAGGGGTTAGGGTTAGGGTACGCGTTAGGGTTAGGGTAGTTATTAAACCTATCCCACTCTCTAGATACCCCTTAGCACGTAAAGGAATATTATTTGGGGGTCCAGCCATGGAGAAGAGTTTAGACACTAGGTTAAAATAAGGAACACATACATTATAAAGAAATCACATTAGGATTCTCTTTTTAAGCTGTTCCTTAAAACACTAGTGCTTAGGAAATCTATTGGAGGCAGAAGCAGTCAAGGGTAGCCTAGGGTTAGGGTTAGGCTTAGGGTTAGGCTTAGGGTACGGCTTAGGGTACGGGTTTGGGGAGGGGTTCGTGTACGACGTAGGGTATGGGTTATGGTTAGGGTTAGGGTTTGAGTTAGGATTAGGGCTCGGTTTTGGGTACGGGTTAGGATTAGGGTACGTTTTAGGGTTAGGGTAGGGGTTAGGGTTAGGGTACGCGTTAGGGTTAGGGTAGTTATTAAACCTATCCCACTCTCTAGATACCCCTTAGCACATAAAGGAATATTATTTGGGGGTCCAGCCATTGAGAAGAGTTTAGACACTAGGATAAGATAAGGAACACACCCATTATAAAGAAATCACATTAGGATTCTCTTTTTAAGCTGTTCCTTCAAACACTAGTGCTTAGGAAATCTATTGGAGGCAGAAGCAGTCAAGGGTAGCCTAGGGTTAGGGTTAGGCTTAGGGTTAGGCTTAGGGTACGGCTTAGGGTATGGGTTAGGTTTAGGGTTAGGGTTAGTGTTAGGGTTAGGGCTCGGTTTAGGGTACGGGTTAGGATTAGGGTACGTGTTAGGGTTAGGGTACGGTTTAGGGTTAGGGTACTTTTTAGGGTTAGGGTAGTTATTAAACCTATCCCACTCTCTAGATACCCCTTAGCATGTAAAGGAATATTATTTGGGGGTCCAGCCATGGAGAAGAGTTTAGACACTATAACACACCCATTATAAAGAAATCACATTAGGATTCTCTTTTTAAGCTGTTCCTTCAAACACTAGTGCTTAGGAAATCTCTTGGAGGCAGAAGCAGTCAAGGGTAGCCTAGGGTTAGGGTTAGGCTTAGGGTTAGGCTTATGGTACGGCTTAGGGTACGGGTTCGGGGAGGGGTTCGGGTACGGCGTAGGGTATGGGTTAGGGTTACTGTTAGGTTTAGGGCTCGGTTTAGGGTACGGTGTAGGATTAGGGAACGTGTTAGGGTTAGGGTAGGGGTTAGGGTTAGGGTACGCATTAGGGTTAGGGTAGTTATTAAACCTATCCCACTCACTAGATACCCCTTAGCACGTAAAGGAATATTATTTGGGGGTCCAGCCATGGAGAAGAATTTAGACACTAGGATAAGATAAGGAACACACCCATTATAAAGAAATCACTTTAGGATTCCCTTTTTAAGCTGTTCCTTAAAACACTAGTGCTTAGGAAATCTATTGGAGGCAGAAGCAGTCAAGGGTAGCCTAGGGTTAGGGTTAGGCTTAGGGTTAGGCTTAGGGTACGGCTTAGGGTACGGTTTGGGGGAGGGGTTCGGGTACGGCGTAGGGTATGGGTTAGGGTTAGGGTTAGGGTTAGTGTTAGGGTTAGGGCTCGGTTTAGGGTACGGGTTAGGATTAGGGTACGTGTTAGGGTTAGGGTAGGGGTTAGGGTTAGGGTACGCGTTAGGGTTAGGGTAGTTATTAAACCTATCCCACTCTCTAGAAACACCTTAGCACGTAAAGGAATATTATTTGGGGGTCCAGCCATGGAGAAGAGTTTAGACACTAGGATAAGATAAGGAACACACCCATTATAAAGAAATCACATTAGGATTCTCTTTTTCAGCTGTTCCTTAAAACACGAGTGCTTAGGAAATCTCTTGGAGGCAGAAGCAGTCAAGGGTAGCCTAGGGTTAGGGTTAGGCTTAGGGTTAGGCTTAGGGTACGGCTTAGGGTATGGCTTCGGGGAGGGGGTCGGGTACGGCGTAGGGTATGGGTTAGGGTTAGGGTTAGGGTTAGTGTTAGGGTTAGGGCTCGGTTTAGGGTACGGGTTAGGATTAGGGTACGTGTTAGGGTTTGGGTAGGGGTTAGGGTTAGGGTACGTGTTAGGGTTAGGGTAGTTATTAAACCTATCCCACTCTCTAGATACCCCTTAGCACGTAAAGGAATATTATTTGGGGGTCCAGCCATGGAGAAGAGTTTAGACACTAGGATAAGATAAGGAACACACCCATTATAAAGAAATCACTTTAGGATTCTCTTTTTAAGCTGTTCCTTAAAACACTAGTGCTTAGGAAATCTATTGGAGGCAGAAGGAGTCAAGGGTAGCCTAGGGTTAGGGTTAGGCTTAGGGTTAGGCTTAGGGTACGGCTTAGGGTATGGCTTCGGGGAGGGGGTCGGGTACGGCGTAGGGTATGGGTTAGTGTTAGGGTTAGGGTTAGTGTTAGGGTTAGGGCTCGGTTTAGGGTACGGGTTAGGATTAGGGTACGTGTTAGGGTTTGGGTAGGGGTTAGGGTTAGGGTACGCGTTAGGGTTAGGGTAGTTATTAAACCTATCCCACTCTCTAGATACCCCTTAGCACGTAAAGGAATATTATTTGGGGGTCCAGCCATGGAGAAGAGTTTAGACACTAGGATAAGATTAGGAACACACCCATTATAAAGAAATCACATTAGGATTCTCTTTTTAAGCTGTTCCTTAAAACACTAGTGCTTAGGAAATCTATTGGAGGCAGAAGCAGTCAAGGGTAGCCTAGGGTTAGGGTTAGGCTTAGGGTTAGGCTTAGGGTACGGCTTAGGGTACGGGTTCGGGTACGGTGTAGGGTATGGGTTAGGGTTAGGGTTAGGGTCAGTGTTAGGGTTAGGGCTCGGTTTACGGTACGGGTTAGGATTAGGGTACGTGTTAGGGTTAGGGTAGGGGTTAGGGTTAGGGTACGCGTTAGGGTTAGGGTAGTTATTAAACCTATCCCACTCTCTAGATACCCCTTAGCACGTAAAGGAATATTATTTGGGGGTCCAGCCATGGAGAAGAGTTTAGACACTATAACACACCCATTATAAAGAAATCACATTAGGATTCTCTTTTTAAGCTGTTCCTTACAACACTAGTGCTTAGGAAATCTCTTGGAGGCAGAAGCAGTCAAGGGTAGCCTAGGGTTAGGGTTAGGCTTAGGGTTAGGCTTATGGTACGGCTTAGGGTACGGGTTCGGGGAGGGGTTCGGGTACGGCGTAGGGTATGGGTTAGGGTTACTGTTAGGTTTAGGGCTCGGTTTAGTGTACGGTGTAGGATTAGGGTACGTGTTAGGGTTAGGGTAGGGGTTAGGGTTAGGGTACGCATTAGGGTTAGGGTAGTTATTAAACCTATCCCACTCACTAGATACCCCTTAGCACGTAAAGGAATATTATTTGGGGGTCCAGCCATGGAGAAGAATTTAGACACTAGGATAAGATAAGGAACACACCCATTATAAAGAAATCACTTTAGGATTCTCTTTTTAAGCTGTTCCTTAAAACACTAGTGCTTAGGAAATCTATTGGAGGCAGAAGCAGTCAAGGGTAGCCTAGGGTTAGGGTTAGGCTTAGGGTTAGGCTTAGGATACGGCTTAGTGTATGGCTTCGGGGAGGGCGTCGGATACGGCGTAGGGTATGGGTTAGGGTTAGGGTTAGGGTTAGTGTTAGGGTTAGGGCTCGGTTTAGGGTACGGGTTAGGATTAGGGTACGTGTTAGGGTTTGGGTAGGGGTTAGGGTTAGGGTACGCGTTAGGGTTAGGGTAGTTATTAAACCTATCCCACTCTCTAGATACCCCTTAGCACGTAAAGGAATATTATTTGGGGGTCCAGCCATGGAGAAGAGTTTAGACACTAGGATAAGATAAGGAACACACCCATTATAAAGAAATCACATTAGGATTCTCTTTTTAAGCTGTTCCTTAAAACACTAGTGCTTAGGAAATCTATTGGAGGCAGAAGCAGTCAAGGGTAGCCTAGGGTTAGGGTTAGGCTTAGGGTACGGCTTAGGGTACGGGTTCGGGTACGGCGTAGGGTATGGGTTAGGGTTAGGGTTAGGGTTAGTGTTAGGGTTAGGGCTCGGTTTAGGGTACGGGTTAGGATTAGAGTATGTGTTAGGGTTTGGGTAGGTGTTAGGGTTAGGGTACGCGTTAGGGTTAGGGTAGTTATTAAACCTATCCCACTCTCTAGATACCCCTTAGCACGTAAAGGAATATTACTTGGGGGTCCAGCCATGGAGAAGAGTTTAGACACTAGGATAAGATAAGGAACACACCCATTATAGAGAAATCACATTAGGATTCTCTTTTTAAGCTGTTCTTTCAAACACTAGTGCTTAGCAAATCTATTGGAGGCAGAAGCAGTCAAGGGTAGCCTAGGGTTAGGGTTAGGCTTAGGGTTAGGCTTAGGGTACGGCTTAGGGTACGGGTTCGGGGAGGGGTTCGGGTATGGCGTAGGGTATGGGTTAGGGTTAGGGTTAGGGTTAGTGTTAGGGTTAGGGCTCGGTTTAGGGTACGGGTTAGGATTAGGGTACGTGTTAGGGTTTGGGTAGGGGTTAGGGTTAGGGTACGCGTTAGGGTTAGGGTAGTTATTAAACCTATCCCACTCTCTAGATACCCCTTAGCACGTAAAGGAATATTATTTGGGGGTCCAGCCATGGAGAAGAGTTTAGACACTAGGATAAGATAAGGAACACACCCATTATAAAGAAATCACATTAGGATTCTCTTTTTAAGCTGTTCCTTAAAACACTAGTGCTTAGGAAATCTATTGGAGGCAGAAGCAGTCAAGGGTAGCCTAGGGTTAGGGTTAGGCTTAGGGTTAGGCTTAGGGTACGGCTTAGGGTACGGGTTCGGGTACGGTGTAGGGTATGGGTTAGGGTTAGGGTTAGGGTCAGTGTTAGGGTTAGGGCTCGGTTTACGGTACGGGTTAGGATTAGGGTACGTGTTAGGGTTAGGGTAGGGGTTAGGGTTAGGGTACGCGTTAGGGTTAGGGTAGTTATTAAACCTATCCCACTCTCTAGATACCCCTTAGCACGTAAAGGAATATTGTTTGGGGGTCCAGCCATGGAGAAGAGTTTAGACACTATAACACACCCATTATAAAGAAATCACATTAGGATTCTCTTTTTAAGCTGTTCCTTAAAACACTAGTGCTTAGGAAATCTCTTGGAGGCAGAAGCAGTCAAGGGTAGCCTAGGGTTAGGGTTAGGCTTAGGGTTAGGCTTATGGTATGGCTTAGGGTACGGGTTCGGGGAGGGGTTCGGGTACGGCGTAGGGTATGGGTTAGGGTTACTGTTAGGTTTAGGGCTCGGTTTAGTGTACGGTGTAGGATTAGGGTACGTGTTAGGGTTAGGGTAGGGGTTAGGGTTAGGGTACGCATTAGGGTTAGGGTAGTTATTAAACCTATCCCACTCACTAGATACCCCTTAGCACGTAAAGGAATATTATTTGGGGGTCCAGCCATGGAGAAGAATTTAGACACTAGGATAAGATAAGGAACACACCCATTATAAAGAAATCACTTTAGGATTCTCTTTTTAAGCTGTTCCTTAAAACACTAGTGCTTAGGAAATCTATTGGAGGCAGAAGCAGTCAAGGGTAGCCTAGGGTTAGGGTTAGGCTTAGGGTTAGGCTTAGGATACGGCTTAGTGTATGGCTTCGGGGAGGGCGTCGGATACGGCGTAGGGTATGGGTTAGGGTTAGGGTTAGGGTTAGTGTTAGGGTTAGGGCTCGGTTTAGGGTACGGGTTAGGATTAGGGTACGTGTTAGGGTTTGGGTAGGGGTTAGGGTTAGGGTACGCGTTAGGGTTAGGGTAGTTATTAAACCTATCCCACTCTCTAGATACCCCTTAGCACGTAAAGGAATATTATTTGGGGGTCCAGCCATGGAGAAGAGTTTAGACACTAGGATAAGATAAGGAACACACCCATTATAAAGAAATCACATTAGGATTCTCTTTTTAAGCTGTTCCTTAAAACACTAGTGCTTAGGAAATCTATTGGAGGCAGAAGCAGTCAAGGGTAGCCTAGGGTTAGGGTTAGGCTTAGGGTACGGCTTAGGGTACGGGTTCGGGGAGGGGTTCGGGTACGGCGTAGGGTATGGGTTAGGGTTAGGGTTAGGGTTAGTGTTAGGGTTAGGGCTCGGTTTAGGGTACGGGTTAGGATTAGAGTATGTGTTAGGGTTTGGGTAGGTGTTAGGGTTAGGGTACGCGTTAGGGTTAGGGTAGTTATTAAACCTATCCCACTCTCTAGATACCCCTTAGCACGTAAAGGAATATTACTTGGGGGTCCAGCCATGGAGAAGAGTTTAGACACTAGGATAAGATAAGGAACACACCCATTATAGAGAAATCACATTAGGATTCTCTTTTTAAGCTGTTCTTTCAAACACTAGTGCTTAGCAAATCTATTGGAGGCAGAAGCAGTCAAGGGTAGCCTAGGGTTAGGGTTAGGCTTAGGGTTAGGCTTAGGGTACGGCTTAGGGTACGGGTTCGGGGAGGGGTTCGGGTATGGCGTAGGGTATGGGTTAGGGTTAGGGTTAGGGTTAGTGTTAGGGTTAGGGCTCGGTTTAGGGTACGGGTTAGGATTAGGGTACGTGTTAGGGTTTGGGTAGGGGTTAGGGTTAGGGTACGCGTTAGGGTTAGGGTAGTTATTAAACCTATCCCACTCTCTAGATACCCCTTAGCACGTAAAGGAATATTATTTGGGGGTCCAGCCATGGAGAAGAGTTTAGACACTAGGATAAGATAAGGAACACACCCATTATAAAGAAATCACATTAGGATTCTCTTTTTAAGCTGTTCCTTAAAACACTAGTGCTTAGGAAATCTATTGGAGGCAGAAGCAGTCAAGGGTAGCCTAGGGTTAGGGTTAGGCTTAGGGTTAGGCTTAGGGTACGGCTTAGGGTACGGGTTCGGGTACGGTGTAGGGTATGGGTTAGGGTTAGGGTTAGGGTCAGTGTTAGGGTTAGGGCTCGGTTTACGGTACGGGTTAGGATTAGGGTACGTGTTAGGGTTAGGGTAGGGGTTAGGGTTAGGGTACGCGTTAGGGTTAGGGTAGTTATTAAACCTATCCCACTCTCTAGATACCCCTTAGCACGTAAAGGAATATTATTTGGGGGTCCAGCCATGGAGAAGAGTTTAGACACTATAACACACCCATTATAAAGAAATCACATTAGGATTCTCTTTTTAAGCTGTTCCTTACAACACTAGTGCTTAGGAAATCTCTTGGAGGCAGAAGCAGTCAAGGGTAGCCTAGGGTTAGGGTTAGGCTTAGGGTTAGGCTTATGGTACGGCTTAGGGTACGGGTTCGGGGAGGGGTTCGGGTACGGCGTAGGGTATGGGTTAGGGTTACTGTTAGGTTTAGGGCTCGGTTTAGTGTACGGTGTAGGATTAGGGTACGTGTTAGGGTTAGGGTAGGGGTTAGGGTTAGGGTACGCATTAGGGTTAGGGTAGTTATTAAACCTATCCCACTCACTAGATACCCCTTAGCACGTAAAGGAATATTATTTGGGGGTCCAGCCATGGAGAAGAATTTAGACACTAGGATAAGATAAGGAACACACCCATTATAAAGAAATCACTTTAGGATTCTCTTTTTAAGCTGTTCCTTAAAACACTAGTGCTTAGGAAATCTATTGGAGGCAGAAGCAGTCAAGGGTAGCCTAGGGTTAGGGTTAGGCTTAGGGTTAGGCTTAGGATACGGCTTAGTGTATGGCTTCGGGGAGGGCGTCGGATACGGCGTAGGGTATGGGTTAGGGTTAGGGTTAGGGTTAGTGTTAGGGTTAGGGCTCGGTTTAGGGTACGGGTTAGGATTAGGGTACGTGTTAGGGTTTGGGTAGGGGTTAGGGTTAGGGTACGCGTTAGGGTTAGGGTAGTTATTAAACCTATCCCACTCTCTAGATACCCCTTAGCACGTAAAGGAATATTATTTGGGGGTCCAGCCATGGAGAAGAGTTTAGACACTAGGATAAGATAAGGAACACACCCATTATAAAGAAATCACATTAGGATTCTCTTTTTAAGCTGTTCCTTAAAACACTAGTGCTTAGGAAATCTATTGGAGGCAGAAGCAGTCAAGGGTAGCCTAGGGTTAGGGTTAGGCTTAGGGTACGGCTTAGGGTACGGGTTCGGGGAGGGGTTCGGGTACGGCGTAGGGTATGGGTTAGGGTTAGGGTTAGGGTTAGTGTTAGGGTTAGGGCTCGGTTTAGGGTACGGGTTAGGATTAGAGTATGTGTTAGGGTTTGGGTAGGTGTTAGGGTTAGGGTACGCGTTAGGGTTAGGGTAGTTATTAAACCTATCCCACTCTCTAGATACCCCTTAGCACGTAAAGGAATATTACTTGGGGGTCCAGCCATGGAGAAGAGTTTAGACACTAGGATAAGATAAGGAACACACCCATTATAGAGAAATCACATTAGGATTCTCTTTTTAAGCTGTTCTTTCAAACACTAGTGCTTAGCAAATCTATTGGAGGCAGAAGCAGTCAAGGGTAGCCTAGGGTTAGGGTTAGGCTTAGGGTTAGGCTTAGGGTACGGCTTAGGGTACGGGTTCGGGGAGGGGTTCGGGTATGGCGTAGGGTATGGGTTAGGGTTAGGGTTAGGGTTAGTGTTAGGGTTAGGGCTCGGTTTAGGGTACGGGTTAGGATTAGGGTACGTGTTAGGGTTTGGGTAGGGGTTAGGGTTAGGGTACGCGTTAGGGTTAGGGTAGTTATTAAACCTATCCCACTCTCTAGATACCCCTTAGCACGTAAAGGAATATTATTTGGGGGTCCAGCCATGGAGAAGAGTTTAGACACTAGGATAAGATAAGGAACACACCCATTATAAAGAAATCACATTAGGATTCTCTTTTTAAGCTGTTCCTTAAAACACTAGTGCTTAGGAAATCTATTGGAGGCAGAAGCAGTCAAGGGTAGCCTAGGGTTAGGGTTAGGCTTAGGGTTAGGCTTAGGGTACGGCTTAGGGTACGGGTTCGGGTACGGTGTAGGGTATGGGTTAGGGTTAGGGTTAGGGTCAGTGTTAGGGTTAGGGCTCGGTTTACGGTACGGGTTAGGATTAGGGTACGTGTTAGGGTTAGGGTAGGGGTTAGGGTTAGGGTACGCGTTAGGGTTAGGGTAGTTATTAAACCTATCCCACTCTCTAGATACCCCTTAGCACGTAAAGGAATATTATTTGGGGGTCCAGCCATGGAGAAGAGTTTAGACACTATAACACACCCATTATAAAGAAATCACATTAGGATTCTCTTTTTAAGCTGTTCCTTACAACACTAGTGCTTAGGAAATCTCTTGGAGGCAGAAGCAGTCAAGGGTAGCCTAGGGTTAGGGTTAGGCTTAGGGTTAGGCTTATGGTACGGCTTAGGGTACGGGTTCGGGGAGGGGTTCGGGTACGGCGTAGGGTATGGGTTAGGGTTACTGTTAGGTTTAGGGCTCGGTTTAGTGTACGGTGTAGGATTAGGGTACGTGTTAGGGTTAGGGTAGGGGTTAGGGTTAGGGTACGCATTAGGGTTAGGGTAGTTATTAAACCTATCCCACTCACTAGATACCCCTTAGCACGTAAAGGAATATTATTTGGGGGTCCAGCCATGGAGAAGAATTTAGACACTAGGATAAGATAAGGAACACACCCATTATAAAGAAATCACTTTAGGATTCTCTTTTTAAGCTGTTCCTTAAAACACTAGTGCTTAGGAAATCTATTGGAGGCAGAAGCAGTCAAGGGTAGCCTAGGGTTAGGGTTAGGCTTAGGGTTAGGCTTAGGATACGGCTTAGTGTATGGCTTCGGGGAGGGCGTCGGATACGGCGTAGGGTATGGGTTAGGGTTAGGGTTAGGGTTAGTGTTAGGGTTAGGGCTCGGTTTAGGGTACGGGTTAGGATTAGGGTACGTGTTAGGGTTTGGGTAGGGGTTAGGGTTAGGGTACGCGTTAGGGTTAGGGTAGTTATTAAACCTATCCCACTCTCTAGATACCCCTTAGCACGTAAAGGAATATTATTTGGGGGTCCAGCCATGGAGAAGAGTTTAGACACTAGGATAAGATAAGGAACACACCCATTATAAAGAAATCACATTAGGATTCTCTTTTTAAGCTGTTCCTTAAAACACTAGTGCTTAGGAAATCTATTGGAGGCAGAAGCAGTCAAGGGTAGCCTAGGGTTAGGGTTAGGCTTAGGGTACGGCTTAGGGTACGGGTTCGGGGAGGGGTTCGGGTACGGCGTAGGGTATGGGTTAGGGTTAGGGTTAGGGTTAGTGTTAGGGTTAGGGCTCGGTTTAGGGTACGGGTTAGGATTAGAGTATGTGTTAGGGTTTGGGTAGGTGTTAGGGTTAGGGTACGCGTTAGGGTTAGGGTAGTTATTAAACCTATCCCACTCTCTAGATACCCCTTAGCACGTAAAGGAATATTACTTGGGGGTCCAGCCATGGAGAAGAGTTTAGACACTAGGATAAGATAAGGAACACACCCATTATAGAGAAATCACATTAGGATTCTCTTTTTAAGCTGTTCTTTCAAACACTAGTGCTTAGCAAATCTATTGGAGGCAGAAGCAGTCAAGGGTAGCCTAGGGTTAGGGTTAGGCTTAGGGTTAGGCTTAGGGTACGGCTTAGGGTACGGGTTCGGGGAGGGGTTCGGGTATGGCGTAGGGTATGGGTTAGGGTTAGGGTTAGGGTTAGTGTTAGGGTTAGGGCTCGGTTTAGGGTACGGGTTAGGATTAGGGTACGTGTTAGGGTTTGGGTAGGGGTTAGGGTTAGGGTACGCGTTAGGGTTAGGGTAGTTATTAAACCTATCCCACTCTCTAGATACCCCTTAGCACGTAAAGGAATATTATTTGGGGGTCCAGCCATGGAGAAGAGTTTAGACACTAGGATAAGATAAGGAACACACCCATTATAAAGAAATCACATTAGGATTCTCTTTTTAAGCTGTTCCTTAAAACACTAGTGCTTAGGAAATCTATTGGAGGCAGAAGCAGTCAAGGGTAGCCTAGGGTTAGGGTTAGGCTTAGGGTTAGGCTTAGGGTACGGCTTAGGGTACGGGTTCGGGTACGGTGTAGGGTATGGGTTAGGGTTAGGGTTAGGGTCAGTGTTAGGGTTAGGGCTCGGTTTACGGTACGGGTTAGGATTAGGGTACGTGTTAGGGTTAGGGTAGGGGTTAGGGTTAGGGTACGCGTTAGGGTTAGGGTAGTTATTAAACCTATCCCACTCTCTAGATACCCCTTAGCACGTAAAGGAATATTATTTGGGGGTCCAGCCATGGAGAAGAGTTTAGACACTATAACACACCCATTATAAAGAAATCACATTAGGATTCTCTTTTTAAGCTGTTCCTTACAACACTAGTGCTTAGGAAATCTCTTGGAGGCAGAAGCAGTCAAGGGTAGCCTAGGGTTAGGGTTAGGCTTAGGGTTAGGCTTATGGTACGGCTTAGGGTACGGGTTCGGGGAGGGGTTCGGGTACGGCGTAGGGTATGGGTTAGGGTTACTGTTAGGTTTAGGGCTCGGTTTAGTGTACGGTGTAGGATTAGGGTACGTGTTAGGGTTAGGGTAGGGGTTAGGGTTAGGGTACGCATTAGGGTTAGGGTAGTTATTAAACCTATCCCACTCACTAGATACCCCTTAGCACGTAAAGGAATATTATTTGGGGGTCCAGCCATGGAGAAGAATTTAGACACTAGGATAAGATAAGGAACACACCCATTATAAAGAAATCACTTTAGGATTCTCTTTTTAAGCTGTTCCTTAAAACACTAGTGCTTAGGAAATCTATTGGAGGCAGAAGCAGTCAAGGGTAGCCTAGGGTTAGGGTTAGGCTTAGGGTTAGGCTTAGGATACGGCTTAGTGTATGGCTTCGGGGAGGGCGTCGGATACGGCGTAGGGTATGGGTTAGGGTTAGGGTTAGGGTTAGTGTTAGGGTTAGGGCTCGGTTTAGGGTACGGGTTAGGATTAGGGTACGTGTTAGGGTTTGGGTAGGGGTTAGGGTTAGGGTACGCGTTAGGGTTAGGGTAGTTATTAAACCTATCCCACTCTCTAGATACCCCTTAGCACGTAAAGGAATATTATTTGGGGGTCCAGCCATGGAGAAGAGTTTAGACACTAGGATAAGATAAGGAACACACCCATTATAAAGAAATCACATTAGGATTCTCTTTTTAAGCTGTTCCTTAAAACACTAGTGCTTAGGAAATCTATTGGAGGCAGAAGCAGTCAAGGGTAGCCTAGGGTTAGGGTTAGGCTTAGGGTACGGCTTAGGGTACGGGTTCGGGGAGGGGTTCGGGTACGGCGTAGGGTATGGGTTAGGGTTAGGGTTAGGGTTAGTGTTAGGGTTAGGGCTCGGTTTAGGGTACGGGTTAGGATTAGAGTATGTGTTAGGGTTTGGGTAGGTGTTAGGGTTAGGGTACGCGTTAGGGTTAGGGTAGTTATTAAACCTATCCCACTCTCTAGATACCCCTTAGCACGTAAAGGAATATTACTTGGGGGTCCAGCCATGGAGAAGAGTTTAGACACTAGGATAAGATAAGGAACACACCCATTATAGAGAAATCACATTAGGATTCTCTTTTTAAGCTGTTCTTTCAAACACTAGTGCTTAGCAAATCTATTGGAGGCAGAAGCAGTCAAGGGTAGCCTAGGGTTAGGGTTAGGCTTAGGGTTAGGCTTAGGGTACGGCTTAGGGTACGGGTTCGGGGAGGGGTTCGGGTATGGCGTAGGGTATGGGTTAGGGTTAGGGTTAGGGTTAGTGTTAGGGTTAGGGCTCGGTTTAGGGTACGGGTTAGGATTAGGGTACGTGTTAGGGTTTGGGTAGGGGTTAGGGTTAGGGTACGCGTTAGGGTTAGGGTAGTTATTAAACCTATCCCACTCTCTAGATACCCCTTAGCACGTAAAGGAATATTATTTGGGGGTCCAGCCATGGAGAAGAGTTTAGACACTAGGATAAGATAAGGAACACACCCATTATAAAGAAATCACATTAGGATTCTCTTTTTAAGCTGTTCCTTAAAACACTAGTGCTTAGGAAATCTATTGGAGGCAGAAGCAGTCAAGGGTAGCCTAGGGTTAGGGTTAGGCTTAGGGTTAGGCTTAGGGTACGGCTTAGGGTACGGGTTCGGGTACGGTGTAGGGTATGGGTTAGGGTTAGGGTTAGGGTCAGTGTTAGGGTTAGGGCTCGGTTTACGGTACGGGTTAGGATTAGGGTACGTGTTAGGGTTAGGGTAGGGGTTAGGGTTAGGGTACGCGTTAGGGTTAGGGTAGTTATTAAACCTATCCCACTCTCTAGATACCCCTTAGCACGTAAAGGAATATTGTTTGGGGGTCCAGCCATGGAGAAGAGTTTAGACACTATAACACACCCATTATAAAGAAATCACATTAGGATTCTCTTTTTAAGCTGTTCCTTAAAACACTAGTGCTTAGGAAATCTCTTGGAGGCAGAAGCAGTCAAGGGTAGCCTAGGGTTAGGGTTAGGCTTAGGGTTAGGCTTATGGTATGGCTTAGGGTACGGGTTCGGGGAGGGGTTCGGGTACGGCGTAGGGTATGGGTTAGGGTTACTGTTAGGTTTAGGGCTCGGTTTAGTGTACGGTGTAGGATTAGGGTACGTGTTAGGGTTAGGGTAGGGGTTAGGGTTAGGGTACGCATTAGGGTTAGGGTAGTTATTAAACCTATCCCACTCACTAGATACCCCTTAGCACGTAAAGGAATATTATTTGGGGGTCCAGCCATGGAGAAGAATTTAGACACTAGGATAAGATAAGGAACACACCCATTATAAAGAAATCACTTTAGGATTCTCTTTTTAAGCTGTTCCTTAAAACACTAGTGCTTAGGAAATCTATTGGAGGCAGAAGCAGTCAAGGGTAGCCTAGGGTTAGGGTTAGGCTTAGGGTTAGGCTTAGGATACGGCTTAGTGTATGGCTTCGGGGAGGGCGTCTGATACGGCGTAGGGTATGGGTTAGGGTTAGTGTTAGGGTTAGGGCTCGGTTTAGGGTACGGGTTAGGATTAGGGTACGTGTTAGGGTTTGGGTAGGGGTTAGGGTTAGGGTACGCGTTAGGGTTAGGGTAGTTATTAAACCTATCCCACTCTCTAGATACCCCTTAGCACGTAAAGGAATATTATTTGGGGGTCCAGCCATGGAGAAGAGTTTAGACACTAGGATAAGATAAGGAACACACCCATTATAAAGAAATCACATTAGGATTCTCTTTTTAAGCTGTTCCTTAAAACACTAGTGCTTAGGAAATCTATTGGAGGCAGAAGCAGTCAAGGGTAGCCTAGGGTTAGGGTTAGGCTTAGGGTACGGCTTAGGGTACGGGTTCGGGGAGGGGTTCGGGTACGGCGTAGGGTATGGGTTAGGGTTAGGGTTAGGGTTAGTGTTAGGGTTAGGGCTCGGTTTAGGGTACGGGTTAGGATTAGAGTATGTGTTAGGGTTTGGGTAGGTGTTAGGGTTAGGGTACGCGTTAGGGTTAGGGTAGTTATTAAACCTATCCCACTCTCTAGATACCCCTTAGCACGTAAAGGAATATTACTTGGGGGTCCAGCCATGGAGAAGAGTTTAGACACTAGGATAAGATAAGGAACACACCCATTATAGAGAAATCACATTAGGATTCTCTTTTTAAGCTGTTCTTTCAAACACTAGTGCTTAGCAAATCTATTGGAGGCAGAAGCAGTCAAGGGTAGCCTAGGGTTAGGGTTAGGCTTAGGGTTAGGCTTAGGGTACGGCTTAGGGTACGGGTTCGGGGAGGGGTTCGGGTATGGCGTAGGGTATGGGTTAGGGTTAGGGTTAGGGTTAGTGTTAGGGTTAGGGCTCGGTTTAGGGTACGGGTTAGGATTAGGGTACGTGTTAGGGTTTGGGTAGGGGTTAGGGTTAGGGTACGCGTTAGGGTTAGGGTAGTTATTAAACCTATCCCACTCTCTAGATACCCCTTAGCACGTAAAGGAATATTATTTGGGGGTCCAGCCATGGAGAAGAGTTTAGACACTAGGATAAGATAAGGAACACACCCATTATAAAGAAATCACATTAGGATTCTCTTTTTAAGCTGTTCCTTAAAACACTAGTGCTTAGGAAATCTATTGGAGGCAGAAGCAGTCAAGGGTAGCCTAGGGTTAGGGTTAGGCTTAGGGTTAGGCTTAGGGTACGGCTTAGGGTAGAGGTTCGGGGAGGGGTTCGGGTACGGCGTAGGGTATGGGTTAGGGTTAGGGTTAGGGTTAGTGTTAGGGTTAGGGCTCGGTTTAGCGTACGGGTTAGGTTTAGGGTACGTGTTAGGGTTAAGGTAGGGGTTAGGGTTAGGGTACGCATTAGGGATAGGGTAGTTATTAAACCTATCCCACTCTCTAGATACCCCTTAGCACGTAAAGGAATATTATTTGGGGGTCCAGCCATGGAGAAGAGTTTAGACACTAGGATAAGATATGGAACACACCCATTATAGAGAAATCACATTAGGATTCTCTTTTTCAGCTGTTCCTTAAAAGACTACTGCTTAGGAAATCTATTGGAGGCAGAAGCCGTCAAGGGTAGCCTAGGGTTAGGGTTAGGCTTAGGGTTAGGCTTAGGGTACGGGTTCGGGTATGGCGTACGGTATGGGTTAGGGTTAGGGTTAGGGTTAGTGTTAGGGTTAGGGCTCGGTTTAGGGTACGGGTTAGGATTAGGGTACGTGTTAGGGTTTGGGTAGGGGTTAGGGTTAGGGTACGCGTTAGGGTTAGGGTAGTTATTAAACCTATCCCACTCTCTAGATACCCCTTAGCACGTAAAGGAATATTATTTGGGGGTCCAGCCATGGAGAAGAGTTTAGACACTAGGATAAGATAAGGAACACACCCATTATAAAGAAATCACATTAGGATTCTCTTTTTAAGCTGTTCCTTAAAACACTAGTGCTTAGGAAATCTATTGGAGGCAGAAGCAGTCAAGGGTAGCCTAGGGTTAGGGTTAGGCTTAGGGTTAGGCTTAGGGTACGGCTTAGGGTACGGGTTCGGGTACGGCGTAGGGTATGGGTTAGGGTTAGGGTTAGGGTTAGTGTTAGGGTTAGGGCTCGGTTTACGGTACGGGTTAGGATTAGGGTACGTGTTAGGGTTAGGGTAGGGGTTAGGGTTAGGGTACGCGTTAGGGTTAGGGTAGTTATTAAACCTATCCCACTCTCTAGATACCCCTTAGCACGTAAAGGAATATTATTTGGGGGTCCAGCCATGGAGAAGAGTTTAGACACTAGAACACACCCATTATAAAGAAATCACATTAGGATTCTCTTTTTAAGCTGTTCCTTACAACACTAGTGCTTAGGAAATCTCTTGGAGGCAGAAGCAGTCAAGGGTAGCCTAGGGTTAGGGTTAGGCTTAGGGTTAGGCTTATGGTACGGCTTAGGGTACGGGTTCGGGGAGGGGTTCGGGTACGGCGTAGGGTATGGGTTAGGGTTACTGTTAGGTTCAGGGCTCGGTTTAGGGTACGGTGTAGGATTAGGGTACGTGTTAGAGTTAGGGTAGGGGTTAGGGTTAGGGTACGCATTAGGGTTAGGGTAGTTATTAAACCTATCCCACTCTCTAGATACCCCTTAGCACGTAAAGGAATATTATTTGGGGGTCCAGCCATGGAGAAGAGTTTAGACACTAGGATAAGATAAGGAACACACCCATTATAAAGAAATCACTTTAGGATTCTCTTTTTAAGCTGTTCCTTAAAACACTAGTGCTTAGGAAATCTATTGGAGGCAGAAGCAGTCAAGGGTAGCCTAGGGTTAGGGTTAGGCTTAGGGTTAGGCTTAGGGTACGGCTTAGGGTACGGGTTCGGGTACGGCGTAGGGTATGGGTTAGGGTTAGGGTTAGGGTTAGTGTTAGGGTTAGGGCTCGGTTTACGGTACGGGTTAGGATTAGGGTACGTGTTAGGGTTAGGGTAGGGGTTAGGGTTAGGGTACGCGTTAGGGTTAGGGTAGTTATTAAACCTATCCCACTCTCTAGATACCCCTTAGCACGTAAAGGAATATTATTTGGGGGTCCAGCCATGGAGAAGAGTTTAGACACTAGGATAAGATAAGGAACACACCCATTATAAAGAAATCACTTTAGGATTCTCTTTTTAAGCTGTTCCTTAAAACACTAGTGCTTAGGAAATCTATTGGAGGCAGAAGCAGTCAAGGGTAGCCTAGGGTTAGGGTTAGGCTTAGGGTTAGGCTTAGGGTACGGCTTAGGGTACGGGTTCGGGTACGGCGTAGGGTATGGGTTAGGGTTAGGGTTAGGGTTAGTGTTAGGGTTAGGGCTCGGTTTACGGTACGGGTTAGGATTAGGGTACGTGTTAGGGTTAGGGTAGGGGTTAGGGTTAGGGTACGCGTTAGGGTTAGGGTAGTTATTAAACCTATCCCACTCTCTAGATACCCCTTAGCACGTAAAGGAATATTATTTGGGGGTCCAGCCATGGAGAAGAGTTTAGACACTAGAACACACCCATTATAAAGAAATCACATTAGGATTCTCTTTTTCAGCTGTTCCTTAAAACACTAGTGCTTAGGAAATCTCTTGGAGGCAGAAGCAGTCAAGGGTAGCCTAGGGTTAGGGTTAGGCTTAGGGTTAGGCTTATGGTACGGCTTAGGGTACGGGTTCGGGGAGGGGTTCGGGTACGGCGTAGGGTATGGGTTAGGGTTACTGTTAGGTTCAGGGCTCGGTTTAGGGTACGGTGTAGGATTAGGGTACGTGTTAGAGTTAGGGTAGGGGTTAGGGTTAGGGTACGCATTAGGGTTAGGGTAGTTATTAAACCTATCCCACTCTCTAGATACCCCTTAGCACGTAAAGGAATATTATTTGGGGGTCCAGCCATGGAGAAGAGTTTAGACACTAGGATAAGATAAGGAACACACCCATTATAAAGAAATCACTTTAGGATTCTCTTTTTAAGCTGTTCCTTAAAACACTAGTGCTTAGGAAATCTATTGGAGGCAGAAGCAGTCAAGGGTAGCCTAGGGTTAGGGTTAGGCTTAGGGTTAGGCTTAGGGTACGGCTTAGGGTACGGGTTCGGGTACGGCGTAGGGTATGGGTTAGGGTTAGGGTTAGGGTTAGTGTTAGGGTTAGGGCTCGGTTTACGGTACGGGTTAGGATTAGGGTACGTGTTAGGGTTAGGGTAGGGGTTAGGGTTAGGGTACGCGTTAGGGTTAGGGTAGTTATTAAACCTATCCCACTCTCTAGATACCCCTTAGCACGTAAAGGAATATTATTTGGGGGTCCAGCCATGGAGAAGAGTTTAGACACTAGAACACACCCATTATAAAGAAATCACATTAGGATTCTCTTTTTAAGCTGTTCCTTAAAACACTAGTGCTTAGGAAATCTCTTGGAGGCAGAAGCAGTCAAGGGTAGCCTAGGGTTAGGGTTAGGCTTAGGGTACGGCTTAGGGTACAGGTTCGGGGAGGGGTTCGGGTACGGCGTAGGGTATGGGTTAGGGTTACTGTTAGGTTTAGGGCTCGGTTTAGGGTACGGTGTAGGATTAGGGTACGTGTTAGTGTTAGGGTAGGGGTTAGGGTTAGGGTACGTGTTAGGGTTAGGGTAGTTATTAAACCTATCCCACTCTCTAGATACCCCTTAGCACGTAAAGGAATATTATTTGGGGGTCCAGCCATGGAGAAGAGTTTAGACACTAGGATAAGATAAGGAACACACCCATTATAAAGAAATCACTTTAGGATTCTCTTTTTAAGCTGTTCCTTAAAACACTAGTGCTTAGGAAATCTATTGGAGGCAGAAGGAGTCAAGGGTAGCCTAGGGTTAGGGTTAGGCTTAGGGTTAGGCTTAGGGTACGGCTTAGGGTATGGCTTCGGGGAGGGGGTCGGGTACGGCGTAGGGTATGGGTTAGGGTTAGGGTTAGGGTTAGTGTTAGGGTTAGGGCTCGGTTTAGGGTACGGGTTAGGATTAGGGTACGTGTTAGGGTTTGGGTAGGGGTTAGGGTTAGGGTACGCGTTAGGGTTAGGGTAGTTATTAAACCTATCCCACTCTCTAGATACCCCTTAGCACGTAAAGGAATATTATTTGGGGGTCCAGCCATGGAGAAGAGTTTAGACACTAGGATAAGATAAGGAACACACCCATTATAAAGAAATCACATTAGGATTCTCTTTTTAAGCTGTTCCTTAAAACACTAGTGCTTAGGAAATCTATTGGAGGCAGAAGCAGTCAAGGGTAGCCTAGGGTTAGGGTTAGGCTTAGGGTACGGCTTAGGGTACGGGTTCGGGGAGGGGTTCGGGTACGGCGTAGGGTATGGGTTAGGGTTAGGGTTAGGGTTAGTGTTAGGGTTAGGGCTCAGTTTAGGGTACGGGTTAGGATTAGGGTACGTGTTAGGGTTAGGGTAGGGGTTAGGGTTACGGTACGCGTTAGCGTTAGGGTAGTTATTAAACCTATCCCACTCTCTAGATACCCCTTAGCACGTAAAGGAATATTATTTGGGGATCCAGCCATGGAGAAGAGATTAGACACTAGGATAAGATAAGGAACACACCCATTATAAAGAAATCACATTAGGATTCTCTTTTTCAGCTGTTCTTTCAAACACTAGTGCTTAGCAAATCTATTGGAGGCAGAAGCAGTCAAGGGTAGCCTAGGGTTAGGGTTAGGCTTAGGGTACGGCTTAGGGTACGGCTTAGGGTACGGGTTCGGGGAGGGGTTCGGGTATGGCGTAGGGTATGGGTTAGGGTTAGGGTTAGGGTTAGGGTACGCATTAGGCTTAGGGTAGTTATTAAACCTATCCCACTCTCTAGATACCCCTTAGCACGTAAAGGAATATTATTTGGGGGTCCAGCCATGGAGAAGAGTTTAGACACTAGGATAAGATAAGGAACACACCCATTATAAAGAAATCACATTAGGATTCTCTTTTTAAGCTGTTCCTTAAAACACTAGTGCTTAGGAAATCTATTGGAGGCAGAAGCAGTCAAGGGTAGCCTAGGGTTAGGGTTAGGCTTAGGGTTAGGCTTAGGGTACGACTTAGGGTACGGGTTCGGGGAGGGGTTCGGGTACGGCGTAGGGTATGGGTTAGGGTTAGGGTTAGGGTTAGTGTTAGGGTTAGGGCTCGGTTTAGGTTACGGGTTAGGATTAGGGTACGTGTTAGGGTTAGGGTAGGGGTTAGGGTTAGGGTACGCGTTAGGGTTAGGGTAGTTATTAAACCTATCCCACTCTCTAGATACCCCTTAGCACGTAAAGGAATATTATTTGGGGGTCCAGCCATGGAGAAGAGTTTAGACACTAGGTTAAAATAAGGAACACATACATTATAAAGAAATCACATTAGGATTCTCTTTTTAAGCTGTTCCTTAAAACACTAGTGCTTAGGAAATCTATTGGAGGCAGAAGCAGTCAAGGGTAGCCTAGGGTTAGGTTTAGGCTTAGGGTTAGGCTTAGGGTACGGCTTAGGGTACGGTTCGGGGAGGTGTTCGGGTACGGCGTAGGGTATGGGTTAGGGTTAGGGTTAGGGTTCGTGTTAGGGTTAGGGCTCGGTTTAGGGTACGGGTTAGGATTAGGGTACGTGTTAGGGTTAGGGTAGGGGTTAGGGTTAGGGTACGCATTAGGGTTAGGGTAGTTAGTAAACCTATCCCACTCTCTAGATACCCCTTAGCACGTAAAGGAATATTACTTGGGGGTCCAGCCATGGAGAAGAGTTTAGACACTAGGATAAGATAAGGAACACACCCATTATAAAGAAATCACCTTAGGATTCTCTTTTTAAGCTGTTCCTTAAAACACTAGTGCTTAGGAAATCTATTGGAGGCAGAAGCAGTCAAGGGTAGCCTAGGGTTAGGGTTAGGCTTAGGGTTAGGCTTAGGGTACGGCTTAGGGTACGGGTTCGGGGAGGGGTTCGGGTACGGCGTAGGGTATGGGTTAGGGTTAGGGTTAGGGTTAGTGTTAGGGTTAGGGCTCGGTTTAGGGTACGGGTTAGGATTAGGGTACGTGTTAGGGTTAGGGTAGGGGTTAGGGTTAGGGTACGCGTTAGGGTTAGGGTAGTTATGAAACCTATCCCACTCTCTAGATACCCCTTAGCACGTAAAGGAATATTATTTGGGGGTCCAGCCATGGAGAAGAGTTTAGACACTAGGTTAAAATAAGGAACACATACATTATAAAGAAATCACATTAGGATTCTCTTTTTAAGCTGTTCCTTAAAACACTAGTGCTTAGGAAATCTATTGGAGGCAGAAGCAGTCAAGGGTAGCCTAGGGTTAGGGTTAGGCTTAGGGTTAGGCTTAGGGTACGGCTTAGGGTACGGGTTTGGGGAGGGGTTCGTGTACGACGTAGGGTATGGGTTAGGGTTAGGGTTAGGGTTTGAGTTAGGATTAGGGCTCGGTTTTGGGTACGGGTTAGGATTAGGGTACGTTTTAGGGTTAGGGTAGGGGTTAGGGTTAGGGTACGCGTTAGGGTTAGGGTAGTTATTAAACCTATCCCACTCTCTAGATACCCCTTAGCACGTAAAGGAATATTATTTGGGGGTCCAGCCATTGAGAAGAGTTTAGACACTAGGATAAGATAAGGAACACACCCATTATAAAGAAATCACATTAGGATTCTCTTTTTAAGCTGTTCCTTCAAACACTAGTGCTTAGGAAATCTATTGGAGGCAGAAGCAGTCAAGGGTAGCCTAGGGTTAGGGTTAGGCTTAGGGTTAGGCTTAGGGTACGGCTTAGGGTATGGGTTAGGTTTAGGGTTAGGGTTAGTGTTAGGGTTAGGGCTCGGTTTAGGGTACGGGTTAGGATTAGGGTACGTGTTAGGGTTAGGGTACGGTTTAGGGTTAGGGTACTTTTTAGGGTTAGGGTAGTTATTAAACCTATCCCACTCTCTAGATACCCCTTAGCATGTAAAGGAATATTATTTGGGGGTCCAGCCATGGAGAAGAGTTTAGACACTATAACACACCCATTATAAAGAAATCACATTAGGATTCTCTTTTTAAGCTGTTCCTTAAAACACTAGTGCTTAGGAAATCTCTTGGAGGCAGAAGCAGTCAAGGGTAGCCTAGGGTTAGGGTTATGCTTAGGGTTAGGCTTATGGTACGGCTTAGGGTACGGGTTCGGGGAGGGGTTCGGGTACGGCGTAGGGTATGGGTTAGGGTTACTGTTAGGTTTAGGGCTCGGTTTAGGGTACGGTGTAGGATTAGGGAACGTGTTAGGGTTAGGGTAGGGGTTAGGGTTAGGGTACGCATTAGGGTTAGGGTAGTTATTAAACCTATCCCACTCACTAGATACCCCTTAGCACGTAAAGGAATATTATTTGGGGGTCCAGCCATGGAGAAGAATTTAGACACTAGGATAAGATAAGGAACACACCCATTATAAGGAAATCACTTTAGGATTCGCTTTTTAAGCTGTTCCTTAAAACACTAGTGCTTAGGAAATCTATTGGAGGCAGAAGCAGTCAAGGGTAGCCTAGGGTTAGGGTTAGGCTTAGGGTTAGGCTTAGGATACGGCTTAGTGTATGGCTTCGGGGAGGGCGTCGGATACGGCCTAGGGTATGGGTTAGGGTTAGGGTTAGGGTTAGTGTTAGGGTTAGGGCTCGGTTTAGGGTACGGGTTAGGATTAGGGTACGTGTTAGGGTTTGGGTAGGGGTTAGGGTTAGGGTACGCGTTAGGGTTAGGGTAGTTATTAAACCTATCCCACTCTCTAGATACCCCTTAGCACGTAAAGGAATATTATTTGGGGGTCCAGCCATGGAGAAGAGTTTAGACACTAGGATAAGATAAGGAACACACCCATTATAAAGAAATCACATTAGGATTCTCTTTTTAAGCTGTTCCTTAAAACACTAGTGCTTAGGAAATCTATTGGAGGCAGAAGCAGTCAAGGGTAGCCTAGGGTTAGGGTTAGGCTTAGGGTACGGCTTAGGGTACGGGTTCGGGGAGGGGTTCGGGTACGGCGTAGGGTATGGGTTAGGGTTAGGGTTAGGGTTAGTGTTAGGGTTAGGGCTCAGTTTAGGGTACGGGTTAGGATTAGGGTACGTGTTAGGGTTAGGGTAGGGGTTAGGGTTACGGTACGCGTTAGCGTTAGGGTAGTTATTAAACCTATCCCACTCTCTAGATACCCCTTAGCACGTAAAGGAATATTATTTGGGGATCCAGCCATGGAGAAGAGATTAGACACTAGGATAAGATAAGGAACACACCCATTATAAAGAAATCACATTAGGATTCTCTTTTTCAGCTGTTCTTTCAAACACTAGTGCTTAGCAAATCTATTGGAGGCAGAAGCAGTCAAGGGTAGCCTAGGGTTAGGGTTAGGCTTAGGGTACGGCTTAGGGTACGGCTTAGGGTACGGGTTCGGGGAGGGGTTCGGGTATGGCGTAGGGTATGGGTTAGGGTTAGGGTTAGGGTTAGGGTACGCATTAGGGTTAGGGTAGTTATTAAACCTATCCCACTCTCTAGATACCCCTTAGCACGTAAAGGAATATTATTTGGGGGTCCAGCCATGGAGAAGAGTTTAGACACTAGGATAAGATAAGGAACACACCCATTATAAAGAAATCACATTAGGATTCTCTTTTTAAGCTGTTCCTTAAAACACTAGTGCTTAGGAAATCTATTGGAGGCAGAAGCAGTCAAGGGTAGCCTAGGGTTAGGGTTAGGCTTAGGGTTAGGCTTAGGGTACGACTTAGGGTACGGGTTCGGGGAGGGGTTCGGGTACGGCGTAGGGTATGGGTTAGGGTTAGGGTTAGGGTTAGTGTTAGGGTTAGGGCTCGGTTTAGGGTACGGGTTAGGATTAGGGTACGTGTTAGGGTTAGGGTAGGGGTTAGGGTTAGGGTACGCGTTAGGGTTAGGGTAGTTATTAAACCTATCCCACTCTCTAGATACCCCTTAGCACGTAAAGGAATATTATTTGGGGGTCCAGCCATGGAGAAGAGTTTAGACACTAGGTTAAAATAAGGAACACATACATTATAAAGAAATCACATTAGGATTCTCTTTTTAAGCTGTTCCTTAAAACACTAGTGCTTAGGAAATCTATTGGAGGCAGAAGCAGTCAAGGGTAGCCTAGGGTTAGGGTTAGGCTTAGGGTTAGGCTTAGGGTACGGCTTAGGGTACGGTTCGGGGAGGTGTTCGGGTACGGCGTAGGGTATGGGTTAGGGTTAGGGTTAGGGTTCGTGTTAGGGTTAGGGCTCGGTTTAGGGTACGGGTTAGGATTAGCGTACGTGTTAGGGTTAGGGTAGGGGTTAGGGTTAGGGTACGCATTAGGGTTAGGGTAGTTAGTAAACCTATCCCACTCTCTAGATACCCCTTAGCACGTAAAGGAATATTACTTGGGGGTCCAGCCATGGAGAAGAGTTTAGACACTAGGATAAGATAAGGAACACACCCATTATAAAGAAATCACCTTAGGATTCTCTTTTTAAGCTGTTCCTTAAAACACTAGTGCTTAGGAAATCTATTGGAGGCAGAAGCAGTCAAGGGTAGCCTAGGGTTAGGGTTAGGCTTAGGGTTAGGCTTAGGGTACGGGTTAGGGTACGGGTTCGGGGAGGGGTTCGGGTACGGCGTAGGGTATGGGTTAGGGTTAGGGTTAGGGTTAGTGTTAGGGTTAGGGCTCGGTTTAGGGTACGGGTTAGGATTAGGGTACGTGTTAGGGTTAGGGTAGGGGTTAGGGTTAGGGTACGCGTTAGGGTTAGGGTAGTTATTAAACCTATCCCACTCTCTAGATACCCCTTAGCACGTAAAGGAATATTATTTGGGGGTCCAGCCATGGAGAAGAGTTTAGACACTAGGTTAAAATAAGGAACACATACATTATAAAGAAATCACATTAGGATTCTCTTTTTAAGCTGTTCCTTAAAACACTAGTGCTTAGGAAATCTATTGGAGGCAGAAGCAGTCAAGGGTAGCCTAGGGTTAGGGTTAGGCTTAGGGTTAGGCTTAGGGTACGGCTTAGGGTACGGGTTTGGGGAGGGGTTCGTGTACGACGTAGGGTATGGGTTAGGGTTAGGGTTAGGGTTTGAGTTAGGATTAGGGCTCGGTTTTGGGTACGGGTTAGGATTAGGGTACGTTTTAGGGTTAGGGTAGGGGTTAGGGTTAGGGTACGCGTTAGGGTTAGGGTAGTTATTAAACCTATCCCACTCTCTAGATACCCCTTAGCACGTAAAGGAATATTATTTGGGGGTCCAGCCATTGAGAAGAGTTTAGACACTAGGATAAGATAAGGAACACACCCATTATAAAGAAATCACATTAGGATTCTCTTTTTAAGCTGTTCCTTCAAACACTAGTGCTTAGGAAATCTATTGGAGGCAGAAGCAGTCAAGGGTAGCCTAGGGTTAGGGTTAGGCTTAGGGTTAGGCTTAGGGTACGGCTTAGGGTATGGGTTAGGTTTAGGGTTAGGGTTAGTGTTAGGGTTAGGGCTCGGTTTAGGGTACGGGTTAGGATTAGGGTACGTGTTAGGGTTAGGGTACGGTTTAGGGTTAGGGTAATTTTTAGGGTTAGGGTAGTTATTAAACCTATCCCACTCTCTACATACCCCTTAGCATGTAAAGGAATATTATTTGGGGGTCCAGCCATGGAGAAGAGTTTAGACACAAGGATAAGATAAGGAACACACCCATTATAAAGAAATCACATTAGGATTCTCTTTTTAAGCTGTTCCTTCAAACACTAGTGCTTAGGAAATCTATTGGAGGCAGAAGCAGTCAAGGGTAGCCTAGGGTTAGGGTTAGGCTTAGGGTTAGGCTTAGGGTACGACTTAGGGTACGGTTTGGGGGAGGGGTTCGGGTACGGCGTAGGGTATGGGTTAGGGTTAGGGTTAGGGTTAGTGTTAGGGTTAGGGCTCGGTTTAGGGTACGGGTTAGGATTAGGGTACGTGTTAGGGATAGGGTACGGTTTAGGGTTAGGGTACGCGTTAGGGTTAGGGTAGTTATTAAACCTATCCCACTCTCTAGATACCCCTTAGCACGTAAAGGAATATTATTTGGGGGTCCAGCCATGGAGAAGAGTTTAGACACTAGGATAAGATAAGGAACACACCCTTTATAAAGAAATCACATTAGGATTCTCTTTTTAAGCTGTTCCTTCAAACACTAGTGCTTAGGAAATCTATTGGAGGCAGAAGCAGTCAAGGGTAGCCTAGGGTTAGGGTTAGGCTTAGGGTTAGGCTTAGGGTACGGCTTAGGGTACGGGTTCGGGGAGGGGTTCGGGTACGGCGTAGGGTATGGGTTAGGGTTAGGGTTAGGGTTAGTGTTAGGGTTAGGGCTCGGTTTAGGGTACGGGTTAGGATTAGGGTATGTGTTAGGGTTAGGGTAGGTGTTAGGGTTTGGGTACGCGTTAGGGTTAGGGTAGTTATTAAACCTATCCCACTCTCTAGATACCCCTTAGCACGTAAAGGAATATTACTTGGGGGTCCAGCCATGGAGAAGAGTTTAGACACTAGGATAAGATAAGGAACACACCCATTATAGAGAAATCACATTAGGATTCTCTTTTTAAGCTGTTCTTTAAAACACTAGTGCTTAGCAAATCTATTGGAGGCAGAAGCAGTCAAGGGTAGCCTAGGGTTAGGGTTAGGCTTAGGGTACGGCTTAGGGTACGGCTTAGGGTTCGGGGAGGGGTTCGGGTATGGCGTAGGGTATGGGTTAGGGTTAGGGTTAGGGTTAGGGTACGCATTAGGGTTAGGGTAGTTATTAAACCTATCCCACTCTCTGGATACCCCTTAGCACGTAAAGGAATATTATTTGGGGGTCCAGCCATGGAGAAGAGTTTAGACACTAGGATAAGATAAGGAACACACCCATTATAAAGAAATCACATTAGGATTCTCTTTTTAAGCTGTTCCTTAAAACACTAGTGCTTAGGAAATCTATTGGAGGCAGAAGCAGTCAAGGGTAGCCTAGGGTTAGGGTTAGGCTTAGGGTTAGGCTTAGGGTACGACTTAGGGTACGGGTTCGGGGAGGGGTTCGGGTACGGCGTAGGGTATGGGTTAGGGTTAGGGTTAGGGTTAGTGTTAGGGTTAGGGCTCGGTTTAGGGTACGGGTTAGGATTAGGGTACGTGTTAGGGTTAGGGTAGGGGTTAGGGTTAGGGTACGCGTTAGGGTTAGGGTAGTTATTAAACCTATCCCACTCTCTAGATAACCCTTAGCACGTAAAGGAATATTATTTGGGGGTCCAGCCATGGAGAAGAGTTTAGACACTAGGTTAAAATAAGGAACACATACATTATAAAGAAATCACATTAGGATTCTCTTTTTAAGCTGTTCCTTAAAACACTAGTGCTTAGGAAATCTATTGGAGGCAGAAGCAGTCAAGGGTAGCCTAGGGTTAGGGTTAGGCTTAGGGTTAGGCTTAGGGTCCGGCTTAGGGTACGGTTCGGGGAGGTGTTCGGGTACGGCGTAGGGTATGGGTTAGGGTTAGGGTTAGGGTTCGTGTTAGGGTTAGGGCTCGGTTTAGGGTACGGGTTAGGATTAGGGTACGTGTTAGGGTTAGGGTAGGGGTTAGGGTTAGGGTACGCATTAGGGTTAGGGTAGTTAGTAAACCTATCCCACTCTCTAGATACCCCTTAGCACGTAAAGGAATATTACTTGGGGGTCCAGCCATGGAGAAGAGTTTAGACACTAGGATAAGATAAGGAACACACCCATTATAAAGAAATCACCTTAGGATTCTCTTTTTAAGCTGTTCCTTAAAACACTAGTGCTTAGGAAATCTATTGGAGGCAGAAGCAGTCAAGGGTAGCCTAGGGTTAGGGTTAGGCTTAGGGTTAGGCTTAGGGTACGGCTTAGGGTATGGGTTAGGTTTAGGGTTAGGGTTAGTGTTAGGGTTAGGGCTCGGTTTAGGGTACGGGTTAGGATTAGGGTACGTGTTAGGGTTAGGGTACGGTTTAGGGTTAGGGTACTTTTTAGGGTTAGGGTAGTTATTAAACCTATCCCACTCTCTAGATACCCCTTAGCATGTAAAGGAATATTATTTGGGGGTCCAGCCATGGAGAAGAGTTTAGACACTATAACACACCCATTATAAAGAAATCACATTAGGATTCTCTTTTTAAGCTGTTCCTTAAAACACTAGTGCTTAGGAAATCTCTTGGAGGCAGAAGCAGTCAAGGGTAGCCTAGGGTTAGGGTTAGGCTTAGGGTTAGGCTTATGGTACGGCTTAGGGTACGGGTTCGGGGAGGGGTTCGGGTACGGCGTAGGGTATGGGTTAGGGTTACTGTTAGGTTTAGGGCTCGGTTTAGGGTACGGTGTAGGATTAGGGAACGTGTTAGGGTTAGGGTAGGGGTTAGGGTTAGGGTACGCATTAGGGTTAGGGTAGTTATTAAACCTATCCCACTCACTAGATACCCCTTAGCACGTAAAGGAATATTATTTGGGGGTCCAGCCATGGAGAAGAATTTAGACACTAGGATAAGATAAGGAACACACCCATTATAAGGAAATCACTTTAGGATTCTCTTTTTAAGCTGTTCCTTAAAACACTAGTGCTTAGGAAATCTATTGGAGGCAGAAGCAGTCAAGGGTAGCCTAGGGTTAGGGTTAGGCTTAGGGTTAGGCTTAGGATACGGCTTAGTGTATGGCTTCGGGTAGGGCGTCGGGTACGGTGTAGGGTATGGGTTAGGGTTAGGGTTAGGGTTAGTGTTAGGGTTAGGGCTCGGTTTAGGGTACGGGTTAGGATTAGGGTACGTGTTAGGGTTTGGGTAGGGGTTAGGGTTAGGGTACGCGTTAGGGTTAGGGTAGTTATTAAACCTATCCCACTCTCTAGATACCCCTTAGCACGTAAAGGAATATTATTTGGGGGTCCAGCCATGGAGAAGAGTTTAGACACTAGGATAAGATAAGGAACACACCCATTATAAAGAAATCACATTAGGATTCTCTTTTTAAGCTGTTCCTTAAAACACTAGTGCTTAGGAAATCTATTGGAGGCAGAAGCAGTCAAGGGTAGCCTAGGGTTAGGGTTAGGCTTAGGGTACGGCTTAGGGTACGGGTTCGGGGAGGGGTTCGGGTACGGCGTAGGGTATGGGTTAGGGTTAGGGTTAGGGTTAGTGTTAGGGTTAGGGCTCAGTTTAGGGTACGGGTTAGGATTAGGGTACGTGTTAGGGTTAGGGTAGGGGTTAGGGTTACGGTACGCGTTAGCGTTAGGGTAGTTATTAAACCTATCCCACTCTCTAGATACCCCTTAGCACGTAAAGGAATATTATTTGGGGATCCAGCCATGGAGAAGAGATTAGACACTAGGATAAGATAAGGAACACACCCATTATAAAGAAATCACATTAGGATTCTCTTTTTCAGCTGTTCTTTCAAACACTAGTGCTTAGCAAATCTATTGGAGGCAGAAGCAGTCAAGGGTAGCCTAGGGTTAGGGTTAGGCTTAGGGTACGGCTTAGGGTACGGCTTAGGGTACGGGTTCGGGGAGGGGTTCGGGTATGGCGTAGGGTATGGGTTAGGGTTAGGGTTAGGGTTAGGGTACGCATTAGGGTTAGGGTAGTTATTAAACCTATCCCACTCTCTAGATACCCCTTAGCACGTAAAGGAATATTATTTGGGGGTCCAGCCATGGAGAAGAGTTTAGACACTAGGATAAGATAAGGAACACACCCATTATAAAGAAATCACATTAGGATTCTCTTTTTAAGCTGTTCCTTAAAACACTAGTGCTTAGGAAATCTATTGGAGGCAGAAGCAGTCAAGGGTAGCCTAGGGTTAGGGTTAGGCTTAGGGTTAGGCTTAGGGTACGACTTAGGGTACGGGTTCGGGGAGGGGTTCGGGTACGGCGTAGGGTATGGGTTAGGGTTAGGGTTAGGGTTAGTGTTAGGGTTAGGGCTCGGTTTAGGGTACGGGTTAGGATTAGGGTACGTGTTAGGGTTAGGGTAGGGGTTAGGGTTAGGGTACGCGTTAGGGTTAGGGTAGTTATTAAACCTATCCCACTCTCTAGATACCCCTTAGCACGTAAAGGAATATTATTTGGGGGTCCAGCCATGGAGAAGAGTTTAGACACTAGGTTAAAATAAGGAACACATACATTATAAAGAAATCACATTAGGATTCTCTTTTTAAGCTGTTCCTTAAAACACTAGTGCTTAGGAAATCTATTGGAGGCAGAAGCAGTCAAGGGTAGCCTAGGGTTAGGGTTAGGCTTAGGGTTAGGCTTAGGGTACGGCTTAGGGTACGGTTCGGGGAGGTGTTCGGGTACGGCGTAGGGTATGGGTTAGGGTTAGGGTTAGGGTTCGTGTTAGGGTTAGGGCTCGGTTTAGGGTACGGGTTAGGATTAGCGTACGTGTTAGGGTTAGGGTAGGGGTTAGGGTTAGGGTACGCATTAGGGTTAGGGTAGTTAGTAAACCTATCCCACTCTCTAGATACCCCTTAGCACGTAAAGGAATATTACTTGGGGGTCCAGCCATGGAGAAGAGTTTAGACACTAGGATAAGATAAGGAACACACCCATTATAAAGAAATCACCTTAGGATTCTCTTTTTAAGCTGTTCCTTAAAACACTAGTGCTTAGGAAATCTATTGGAGGCAGAAGCAGTCAAGGGTAGCCTAGGGTTAGGGTTAGGCTTAGGGTTAGGCTTAGGGTACGGGTTAGGGTACGGGTTCGGGGAGGGGTTCGGGTACGGCGTAGGGTATGGGTTAGGGTTAGGGTTAGGGTTAGTGTTAGGGTTAGGGCTCGGTTTAGGGTACGGGTTAGGATTAGGGTACGTGTTAGGGTTAGGGTAGGGGTTAGGGTTAGGGTACGCGTTAGGGTTAGGGTAGTTATTAAACCTATCCCACTCTCTAGATACCCCTTAGCACGTAAAGGAATATTATTTGGGGGTCCAGCCATGGAGAAGAGTTTAGACACTAGGTTAAAATAAGGAACACATACATTATAAAGAAATCACATTAGGATTCTCTTTTTAAGCTGTTCCTTAAAACACTAGTGCTTAGGAAATCTATTGGAGGCAGAAGCAGTCAAGGGTAGCCTAGGGTTAGGGTTAGGCTTAGGGTTAGGCTTAGGGTACGGCTTAGGGTACGGGTTTGGGGAGGGGTTCGTGTACGACGTAGGGTATGGGTTAGGGTTAGGGTTAGGGTTTGAGTTAGGATTAGGGCTCGGTTTTGGGTACGGGTTAGGATTAGGGTACGTTTTAGGGTTAGGGTAGGGGTTAGGGTTAGGGTACGCGTTAGGGTTAGGGTAGTTATTAAACCTATCCCACTCTCTAGATACCCCTTAGCACGTAAAGGAATATTATTTGGGGGTCCAGCCATTGAGAAGAGTTTAGACACTAGGATAAGATAAGGAACACACCCATTATAAAGAAATCACATTAGGATTCTCTTTTTAAGCTGTTCCTTCAAACACTAGTGCTTAGGAAATCTATTGGAGGCAGAAGCAGTCAAGGGTAGCCTAGGGTTAGGGTTAGGCTTAGGGTTAGGCTTAGGGTACGGCTTAGGGTATGGGTTAGGTTTAGGGTTAGGGTTAGTGTTAGGGTTAGGGCTCGGTTTAGGGTACGGGTTAGGATTAGGGTACGTGTTAGGGTTAGGGTACGGTTTAGGGTTAGGGTACTTTTTAGGGTTAGGGTAGTTATTAAACCTATCCCACTCTCTACATACCCCTTAGCATGTAAAGGAATATTATTTGGGGGTCCAGCCATGGAGAAGAGTTTAGACACAAGGATAAGATAAGGAACACACCCATTATAAAGAAATCACATTAGGATTCTCTTTTTAAGCTGTTCCTTCAAACACTAGTGCTTAGGAAATCTATTGGAGGCAGAAGCAGTCAAGGGTAGCCTAGGGTTAGGGTTAGGCTTAGGGTTAGGCTTAGGGTACGACTTAGGGTACGGTTTGGGGGAGGGGTTCGGGTACGGCGTAGGGTATGGGTTAGGGTTAGGGTTAGGGTTAGTGTTAGGGTTAGGGCTCGGTTTAGGGTACGGGTTAGGATTAGGGTACGTGTTAGGGATAGGGTACGGTTTAGGGTTAGGGTACGCGTTAGGGTTAGGGTAGTTATTAAACCTATCCCACTCTCTAGATACCCCTTAGCACGTAAAGGAATATTATTTGGGGGTCCAGCCATGGAGAAGAGTTTAGACACTAGGATAAGATAAGGAACACACCCTTTATAAAGAAATCACATTAGGATTCTCTTTTTAAGCTGTTCCTTCAAACACTAGTGCTTAGGAAATCTATTGGAGGCAGAAGCAGTCAAGGGTAGCCTAGGGTTAGGGTTAGGCTTAGGGTTAGGCTTAGGGTACGGCTTAGGGTACGGGTTCGGGGAGGGGTTCGGGTACGGCGTAGGGTATGGGTTAGGGTTAGGGTTAGGGTTAGTGTTAGGGTTAGGGCTCGGTTTAGGGTACGGGTTAGGATTAGGGTATGTGTTAGGGTTAGGGTAGGTGTTAGGGTTAGGGTACGCGTTAGGGTTAGGGTAGTTATTAAACCTATCCCACTCTCTAGATACCCCTTAGCACGTAAAGGAATATTACTTGGGGGTCCAGCCATGGAGAAGAGTTTAGACACTAGGATAAGATAAGGAACACACCCATTATAGAGAAATCACATTAGGATTCTCTTTTTAAGCTGTTCTTTCAAACACTAGTGCTTAGCAAATCTATTGGAGGCAGAAGCCGTCAAGGGTAGCCTAGGGTTAGGGTTAGGCTTAGGGTTAGGCTTAGGGTACGGCTTAGGGTACGGGTTCGGGGAGGTGTTCGGGTATGGCGTAGGGTATGGGTTAGGGTTAGGGTTAGGGTTAGTGTTAGGGTTAGGGCTCGGTTTAGGGTACGGGTTAGGATTAGGGTACGTGTTAGGGTTAAGGTAGGGGTTAGGCTTAGGGTTCGCATTAGGGATAGGGTAGTTATTAAACCTATCCCACTCTCTAGATACCCCTTAGCACGTAAAGGAATATTATTTGGGGATCCAGCCATGGAGAAGAGATTAGACACTAGGATAAGATAAGGAACACACCCATTATAAAGAAATCACATTAGGATTCTCTTTTTCAGCTGTTCTTTAAAACACTAGTGCTTAGCAAATCTATTGGAGGCAGAAGCAGTCAAGGGTAGCCTAGGGTTAGGGTTAGGCTTAGGGTACGGCTTAGGGTACGGCTTAGGGTTCGGGGAGGGGTTCGGGTATGGCGTAGGGTATGGGTTAGGGTTAGGGTTAGGGTTAGGGTACGCATTAGGGTTAGGGTAGTTATTAAACCTATCCCACTCTCTGGATACCCCTTAGCACGTAAAGGAATATTATTTGGGGGTCCAGCCATGGAGAAGTGTTTAGACACTAGGATAAGATAAGGAACACACCCATTATAAAGAAATCACATTAGGATTCTCTTTTTAAGCTGTTCCTTAAAACACTAGTGCTTAGGAAATCTATTGGAGGCAGAAGCAGTCAAGGGTAGCCTAGGGTTAGGGTTAGGCTTAGGGTTAGGCTTAGGGTACGACTTAGGGTACGGGTTCGGGGAGGGGTTCGGGTACGGCGTAGGGTATGGGTTAGGGTTAGGGTTAGGGTTAGTGTTAGGGTTAGGGCTCGGTTTAGGGTACGGGTTAGGATTAGGGTACGTGTTAGGGTTAGGGTAGGGGTTAGGGTTAGGGTACGCGTTAGGGTTAGGGTAGTTATTAAACCTATCCCACTCTCTAGATACCCCTTAGCACGTAAAGGAATATTATTTGGGGGTCCAGCCATGGAGAAGAGTTTAGACACTAGGTTAAAATAAGGAACACATACATTATAAAGAAATCACATTAGGATTCTCTTTTTAAGCTGTTCCTTAAAACACTAGTGCTTAGGAAATCTATTGGAGGCAGAAGCAGTCAAGGGTAGCCTAGGGTTAGGGTTAGGCTTAGGGTTAGGCTTAGGGTCCGGCTTAGGGTACGGTTCGGGGAGGTGTTCGGGTACGGCGTAGGGTATGGGTTAGGGTTAGGGTTAGGGTTCGTGTTAGGGTTAGGGCTCGGTTTAGGGTACGGGTTAGGATTAGGGTACGTGTTAGGGTTAGGGTAGGGGTTAGGGTTAGGGTACGCATTAGGGTTAGGGTAGTTAGTAAACCTATCCCACTCTCTAGATACCCCTTAGCACGTAAAGGAATATTACTTGGGGGTCCAGCCATGGAGAAGAGTTTAGACACTAGGATAAGATAAGGAACACACCCATTATAAAGAAATCACCTTAGGATTCTCTTTTTAAGCTGTTCCTTAAAACACTAGTGCTTAGGAAATCTATTGGAGGCAGAAGCAGTCAAGGGTAGCCTAGGGTTAGGGTTAGGCTTAGGGTTAGGCTTAGGGTACGGCTTAGGGTACGGGTTCGGGGAGGGGTTCGGGTACGGCGTAGGGTATGGGTTAGGGTTAGGGTTAGGGTTAGTGTTAGGGTTAGGGCTCGGTTTAGGGTACGGGTTAGGATTAGGGTACGTGTTAGGGTTAGGGTAGGGGTTAGGGTTAGGGTACGCGTTAGGGTTAGGGTAGTTATTAAACCTATCCCACTCTCTAGATACCCCTTAGCACGTAAAGGAATATTATTTGGGGGTCCAGCCATGGAGAAGAGTTTAGACACTAGGTTAAAATAAGGAACACATACATTATAAAGAAATCACATTAGGATTCTCTTTTTAAGCTGTTCCTTAAAACACTAGTGCTTAGGAAATCTATTGGAGGCAGAAGCAGTCAAGGGTAGCCTAGGGTTAGGGTTAGGCTTAGGGTTAGGCTTAGGGTACGGCTTAGGGTACGGGTTTGGGGAGGGGTTCGTGTACGACGTAGGGTATGGGTTAGGGTTAGGGTTAGGGTTTGAGTTAGGATTAGGGCTCGGTTTTGGGTACGGGTTAGGATTAGGGTACGTTTTAGGGTTAGGGTAGGGGTTAGGGTTAGGGTACGCGTTAGGGTTAGGGTAGTTATTAAACCTATCCCACTCTCTAGATACCCCTTAGCACATAAAGGAATATTATTTGGGGGTCCAGCCATTGAGAAGAGTTTAGACACTAGGATAAGATAAGGAACACACCCATTATAAAGAAATCACATTAGGATTCTCTTTTTAAGCTGTTCCTTCAAACACTAGTGCTTAGGAAATCTATTGGAGGCAGAAGCAGTCAAGGGTAGCCTAGGGTTAGGGTTAGGCTTAGGGTTAGGCTTAGGGTACGGCTTAGGGTATGGGTTAGGTTTAGGGTTAGGGTTAGTGTTAGGGTTAGGGCTCGGTTTAGGGTACGGGTTAGGATTAGGGTACGTGTTAGGGTTAGGGTACGGTTTAGGGTTAGGGTACTTTTTAGGGTTAGGGTAGTTATTAAACCTATCCCACTCTCTAGATACCCCTTAGCATGTAAAGGAATATTATTTGGGGGTCCAGCCATGGAGAAGAGTTTAGACACTATAACACACCCATTATAAAGAAATCACATTAGGATTCTCTTTTTAAGCTGTTCCTTAAAACACTAGTGCTTAGGAAATCTCTTGGAGGCAGAAGCAGTCAAGGGTAGCCTAGGGTTAGGGTTAGGCTTAGGGTTAGGCTTATGGTACGGCTTAGGGTACGGGTTCGGGGAGGGGTTCGGGTACGGCGTAGGGTATGGGTTAGGGTTACTGTTAGGTTTAGGGCTCGGTTTAGGGTACGGTGTAGGATTAGGGAACGTGTTAGGGTTAGGGTAGGGGTTAGGGTTAGGGTACGCATTAGGGTTAGGGTAGTTATTAAACCTATCCCACTCACTAGATACCCCTTAGCACGTAAAGGAATATTATTTGGGGGTCCAGCCATGGAGAAGAATTTAGACACTAGGATAAGATAAGGAACACACCCATTATAAAGAAATCACTTTAGGATTCTCTTTTTAAGCTGTTCCTTAAAACACTAGTGCTTAGGAAATCTATTGGAGGCAGAAGCAGTCAAGGGTAGCCTAGGGTTAGGGTTAGGCTTAGGGTTAGGCTTAGGATACGGCTTAGTGTATGGCTTCGGGGAGGGCGTCGGATACGGCCTAGGGTATGGGTTAGGGTTAGGGTTAGGGTTAGTGTTAGGGTTAGGGCTCGGTTTAGGGTACGGGTTAGGATTAGGGTACGTGTTAGGGTTTGGGTAGGGGTTAGGGTTAGGGTACGCGTTAGGGTTAGGGTAGTTATTAAACCTATCCCACTCTCTAGATACCCCTTAGCACGTAAAGGAATATTATTTGGGGGTCCAGCCATGGAGAAGAGTTTAGACACTAGGTTAAAATAAGGAACACATACATTATAAAGAAATCACATTAGGATTCTCTTTTTAAGCTGTTCCTTAAAACACTAGTGCTTAGGAAATCTATTGGAGGCAGAAGCAGTCAAGGGTAGCCTAGGGTTAGGGTTAGGCTTAGGGTTAGGCTTAGGGTACGGCTTAGGGTATGGGTTAGGTTTAGGGTTAGGGTTAGTGTTAGGGTTAGGGCTCGGTTTAGGGTACGGGTTAGGATTAGGGTACGTGTTAGGGTTAGGGTACGGTTTAGGGTTAGGGTACTTTTTAGGGTTAGGGTAGTTATTAAACCTATCCCACTCTCTAGATACCCCTTAGCATGTAAAGGAATATTATTTGGGGGTCCAGCCATGGAGAAGAGTTTAGACACTATAACACACCCATTATAAAGAAATCACATTAGGATTCTCTTTTTAAGCTGTTCCTTAAAACACTAGTGCTTAGGAAATCTCTTGGAGGCAGAAGCAGTCAAGGGTAGCCTAGGGTTAGGGTTAGGCTTAGGGTTAGGCTTATGGTACGGCTTAGGGTACGGGTTCGGGGAGGGGTTCGGGTACGGCGTAGGGTATGGGTTAGGGTTACTGTTAGGTTTAGGGCTCGGTTTAGGGTACGATGTAGGATTAGGGAACGTGTTAGGGTTAGGGTAGGGGTTAGGGTTAGGGTACGCATTAGGGTTAGGGTAGTTATTAAACCTATCCCACTCACTAGATACCCCTTAGCACGTAAAGGAATATTATTTGGGGGTCCAGCCATGGAGAAGAATTTAGACACTAGGATAAGATAAGGAACACACCCATTATAAGGAAATCACTTTAGGATTCTCTTTTTAAGCTGTTCCTTAAAACACTAGTGCTTAGGAAATCTATTGGAGGCAGAAGCAGTCAAGGGTAGCCTAGGGTTAGGGTTAGGCTTAGGGTTAGGCTTAGGATACGGCTTAGTGTATGGCTTCGGGGAGGGCGTCGGATACGGCCTAGGGCATGGGTTAGGGTTAGGGTTAGGGTTAGTGTTAGGGTTAGGGCTCGGTTTAGGGTACGGGTTAGGATTAGGGTACGTGTTAGGGTTTGGGTAGGGGTTAGGGTTAGGGTACGCGTTAGGGTTAGGGTAGTTATTAAACCTATCCCACTCTCTAGATACCCCTTAGCACGTAAAGGAATATTATTTGGGGGTCCAGCCATGGAGAAGAGTTTAGACACTAGGATAAGATAAGGAACACACCCATTATAAAGAAATCACATTAGGATTCTCTTTTTAAGCTGTTCCTTAAAACACTAGTGCTTAGGAAATCTATTGGAGGCAGAAGCAGTCAAGGGTAGCCTAGGGTTAGGGTTAGGCTTAGGGTACGGCTTAGGGTACGGGTTCGGGAAGGGGTTCGGGTACGGCGTAGGGTATGGGTTAGGGTTAGGGTTAGGGTTAGTGTTAGGGTTAGGGCTCAGTTTAGGGTACGGGTTAGGATTAGGGTACGTGTTAGGGTTAGGGTAGGGGTTAGGGTTACGGTACGCGTTAGCGTTAGGGTAGTTATTAAACCTATCCCACTCTCTAGATACCCCTTAGCACGTAAAGGAATATTATTTGGGGATCCAGCCATGGAGAAGAGATTAGACACTAGGATAAGATAAGGAACACACCCATTATAAAGAAATCACATTAGGATTCTCTTTTTCAGCTGTTCTTTCAAACACTAGTGCTTAGCAAATCTATTGGAGGCAGAAGCAGTCAAGGGTAGCCTAGGGTTAGGGTTAGGCTTAGGGTACGGCTTAGGGTACGGCTTAGGGTACGGGTTCGGGGAGGGGTTCGGGTATGGCGTAGGGTATGGGTTAGGGTTAGGGTTAGGGTTAGGGTACGCATTAGGGTTAGGGTAGTTATTAAACCTATCCCACTCTCTAGATACCCCTTAGCACGTAAAGGAATATTATTTGGGGGTCCAGCCATGGAGAAGAGTTTAGACACTAGGATAAGATAAGGAACACACCCATTATAAAGAAATCACATTAGGATTCTCTTTTTAAGCTGTTCCTTAAAACACTAGTGCTTAGGAAATCTATTGGAGGCAGAAGCAGTCAAGGGTAGCCTAGGGTTAGGGTTAGGCTTAGGGTTAGGCTTAGGGTACGACTTAGGGTACGGGTTCGGGGAGGGGTTCGGGTACGGCGTAGGGTATGGGTTAGGGTTAGGGTTAGGGTTAGTGTTAGGGTTAGGGCTCGGTTTAGGGTACGGGTTAGGATTAGGGTACGTGTTAGGGTTAGGGTAGGGGTTAGGGTTAGGGTACGCGTTAGGGTTAGGGTAGTTATTAAACCTATCCCACTCTCTAGATACCCCTTAGCACGTAAAGGAATATTATTTGGGGGTCCAGCCATGGAGAAGAGTTTAGACACTAGGTTAAAATAAGGAACACATACATTATAAAGAAATCACATTAGGATTCTCTTTTTAAGCTGTTCCTTAAAACACTAGTGCTTAGGAAATCTATTGGAGGCAGAAGCAGTCAAGGGTAGCCTAGGGTTAGGGTTAGGCTTAGGGTTAGGCTTAGGGTACGGCTTAGGGTACGGTTCGGGGAGGTGTTCGGGTACGGCGTAGGGTATGGGTTAGGGTTAGGGTTAGGGTTCGTGTTAGGGTTAGGGCTCGGTTTAGGGTACGGGTTAGGATTAGCGTACGTGTTAGGGTTAGGGTAGGGGTTAGGGTTAGGGTACGCATTAGGGTTAGGGTAGTTAGTAAACCTATCCCACTCTCTAGATACCCCTTAGCACGTAAAGGAATATTACTTGGGGGTCCAGCCATGGAGAAGAGTTTAGACACTAGGATAAGATAAGGAACACACCCATTATAAAGAAATCACCTTAGGATTCTCTTTTTAAGCTGTTCCTTAAAACACTAGTGCTTAGGAAATCTATTGGAGGCAGAAGCAGTCAAGGGTAGCCTAGGGTTAGGGTTAGGCTTAGGGTTAGGCTTAGGGTACGGCTTAGGGTACGGGTTCGGGGAGGGGTTCGGGTACGGCGTAGGGTATGGGTTAGGGTTAGGGTTAGGGTTAGTGTTAGGGTTAGGGCTCGGTTTAGGGTACGGGTTAGGATTAGGGTACGTGTTAGGGTTAGGGTAGGGGTTAGGGTTAGGGTACGCGTTAGGGTTAGGGTAGTTATTAAACCTATCCCACTCTCTAGATACCCCTTAGCACGTAAAGGAATATTATTTGGGGGTCCAGCCATGGAGAAGAGTTTAGACACTAGGTTAAAATAAGGAACACATACATTATAAAGAAATCACATTAGGATTCTCTTTTTAAGCTGTTCCTTAAAACACTAGTGCTTAGGAAATCTATTGGAGGCAGAAGCAGTCAAGGGTAGCCTAGGGTTAGGGTTAGGCTTAGGGTTAGGCTTAGGGTACGGCTTAGGGTACGGGTTTGGGGAGGGGTCCGTGTACGACGTAGGGTATGGGTTAGGGTTAGGGTTAGGGTTTGAGTTAGGATTAGGGCTCGGTTTTGGGTACGGGTTAGGATTAGGGTACGTTTTAGGGTTAGGGTAGGGGTTAGGGTTAGGGTACGCGTTAGGGTTAGGGTAGTTATTAAACCTATCCCACTCTCTAGATACCCCTTAGCACGTAAAGGAATATTATTTGGGGGTCCAGCCATTGAGAAGAGTTTAGACACTAGGATAAGATAAGGAACACACCCATTATAAAGAAATCACATTAGGATTCTCTTTTTAAGCTGTTCCTTCAAACACTAGTGCTTAGGAAATCTATTGGAGGCAGAAGCAGTCAAGGGTAGCCTAGGGTTAGGGTTAGGCTTAGGGTTAGGCTTAGGGTACGGCTTAGGGTATGGGTTAGGGTTAGGGTTAGGGTTAGTGTTAGGGTTAGGGCTCGGTTTAGGGTACGGGTTAGGATTAGGGTACGTGTTAGGGTTAGGGTACGGTTTAGGGTTAGGGTACTTTTTAGGGTTAGGGTAGTTATTAAACCTATCCCACTCTCTACATACCCCTTAGCATGTAAAGGAATATTATTTGGGGGTCCAGCCATGGAGAAGAGTTTAGACACTAGGTTAAAATAAGGAACACATACATTATAAAGAAATCACATTAGGATTCTCTTTTTAAGCTGTTCCTTAAAACACTAGTGCTTAGGAAATCTATTGGAGGCAGAAGCAGTCAAGGGTAGCCTAGGGTTAGGGTTAGGCTTAGGGTTAGGCTTAGGGTACGGCTTAGGGTACGGTTCGGGGAGGTGTTCGGGTACGGCGTAGGGTATGGGTTAGGGTTAGGGTTAGGGTTCGTGTTAGGGTTAGGGCTCGGTTTAGGGTACGGGTTAGGATTAGGGTACGTGTTAGGGTTAGGGTAGGGGTTAGGGTTAGGGTACGCATTAGGGTTAGGGTAGTTAGTAAACCTATCCCACTCTCTAGATACCCCTTAGCACGTAAAGGAATATTACTTGGGGGTCCAGCCATGGAGAAGAGTTTAGACACTAGGATAAGATAAGGAACACACCCATTATAAAGAAATCACCTTAGGATTCTCTTTTTAAGCTGTTCCTTAAAACACTAGTGCTTAGGAAATCTATTGGAGGCAGAAGCAGTCAAGGGTAGCCTAGGGTTAGGGTTAGGCTTAGGGTTAGGCTTAGGGTACGGCTTAGGGTACGGGTTCGGGGAGGGGTTCGGGTACGGCGTAGGGTATGGGTTAGGGTTAGGGTTAGGGTTAGTGTTAGGGTTAGGGCTCGGTTTAGGGTACGGGTTAGGATTAGGGTACGTGTTAGGGTTAGGGTAGGGGTTAGGGTTAGGGTACGCGTTAGGGTTAGGGTAGTTATTAAACCTATCCCACTCTCTAGATACCCCTTAGCACGTAAAGGAATATTATTTGGGGGTCCAGCCATGGAGAAGAGTTTAGACACTAGGTTAAAATAAGGAACACATACATTATAAAGAAATCACATTAGGATTCTCTTTTTAAGCTGTTCCTTAAAACACTAGTGCTTAGGAAATCTATTGGAGGCAGAAGCAGTCAAGGGTAGCCTAGGGTTAGGGTTAGGCTTAGGGTTAGGCTTAGGGTACGGCTTAGGGTACGGGTTTGGGGAGGGGTTCGTGTACGACGTAGGGTATGGGTTAGGGTTAGGGTTAGGGTTTGAGTTAGGATTAGGGCTCGGTTTTGGGTACGGGTTAGGATTAGGGTACGTTTTAGGGTTAGGGTAGGGGTTAGGGTTAGGGTACGCGTTAGGGTTAGGGTAGTTATTAAACCTATCCCACTCTCTAGATACCCCTTAGCACATAAAGGAATATTATTTGGGGGTCCAGCCATTGAGAAGAGTTTAGACACTAGGATAAGATAAGGAACACACCCATTATAAAGAAATCACATTAGGATTCTCTTTTTAAGCTGTTCCTTCAAACACTAGTGCTTAGGAAATCTATTGGAGGCAGAAGCAGTCAAGGGTAGCCTAGGGTTAGGGTTAGGCTTAGGGTTAGGCTTAGGGTACGGCTTAGGGTATGGGTTAGGTTTAGGGTTAGGGTTAGTGTTAGGGTTAGGGCTCGGTTTAGGGTACGGGTTAGGATTAGGGTACGTGTTAGGGTTAGGGTACGGTTTAGGGTTAGGGTACTTTTTAGGGTTAGGGTAGTTATTAAACCTATCCCACTCTCTAGATACCCCTTAGCATGTAAAGGAATATTATTTGGGGGTCCAGCCATGGAGAAGAGTTTAGACACTATAACACACCCATTATAAAGAAATCACATTAGGATTCTCTTTTTAAGCTGTTCCTTAAAACACTAGTGCTTAGGAAATCTCTTGGAGGCAGAAGCAGTCAAGGGTAGCCTAGGGTTAGGGTTAGGCTTAGGGTTAGGCTTATGGTACGGCTTAGGGTACGGGTTCGGGGAGGGGTTCGGGTACGGCGTAGGGTATGGGTTAGGGTTACTGTTAGGTTTAGGGCTCGGTTTAGGGTACGGTGTAGGATTAGGGAACGTGTTAGGGTTAGGGTAGGGGTTAGGGTTAGGGTACGCATTAGGGTTAGGGTAGTTATTAAACCTATCCCACTCACTAGATACCCCTTAGCACGTAAAGGAATATTATTTGGGGGTCCAGCCATGGAGAAGAATTTAGACACTAGGATAAGATAAGGAACACACCCATTATAAAGAAATCACTTTAGGATTCTCTTTTTAAGCTGTTCCTTAAAACACTAGTGCTTAGGAAATCTATTGGAGGCAGAAGCAGTCAAGGGTAGCCTAGGGTTAGGGTTAGGCTTAGGGTTAGGCTTAGGATACGGCTTAGTGTATGGCTTCGGGGAGGGCGTCGGATACGGCCTAGGGTATGGGTTAGGGTTAGGGTTAGGGTTAGTGTTAGGGTTAGGGCTCGGTTTAGGGTACGGGTTAGGATTAGGGTACGTGTTAGGGTTTGGGTAGGGGTTAGGGTTAGGGTACGCGTTAGGGTTAGGGTAGTTATTAAACCTATCCCACTCTCTAGATACCCCTTAGCACGTAAAGGAATATTATTTGGGGGTCCAGCCATGGAGAAGAGTTTAGACACTAGGTTAAAATAAGGAACACATACATTATAAAGAAATCACATTAGGATTCTCTTTTTAAGCTGTTCCTTAAAACACTAGTGCTTAGGAAATCTATTGGAGGCAGAAGCAGTCAAGGGTAGCCTAGGGTTAGGGTTAGGCTTAGGGTTAGGCTTAGGGTACGGGTTCGGGTATGGCGTAGGGTATGGGTGAGGGTTAGGGTTAGGGTTAGTGTTAGGGTTAGGGCTCGGTTTAGGGTACGGGTTAGGATAAGGGTACGTGTTAGGGTTAGGGTAGGGGTTAGGGTTAGGGTACGCGTTAGAGTTAGGGTAGTTATTAAACCTATCCCACTCTCTAGATACCCCTTAGCACGTAAAGGAATATTATTTGGGGGTCCAGCCATGGAGAAGAGTTTAGACACTAGGATAAGATAAGGAACACACCCATTATAAAGAAATCACATTAGGATTCTCTTTTTAAGCTGTTCCTTAAAACACTAGTGCTTAGGAAATCTCTTGGAGGCAGAAGCAGTCAAGGGTAGCCTAGGGTTAGGGTTAGGCTTAGGGTACGGCTTAGGGTACGGGTTCGGGGAGGGGTTCGGGTACGGCGTAGGGTATGGGTTAGGGTTACTGTTAGGTTTACGGCTCGGTTTAGGGTACGGTGTAGGATTAGGGTACGTGTTAGTGTTAGGGTAGGGGTTAGGGTTAGGGTACGTGTTAGGGTTAGGGTAGTTATTAAACCTATCCCACTCTCTAGATACCCCTTAGCACGTAAAGGAATATTATTTGGGGGTCCAGCCATGGAGAAGAGTTTAGACACTAGGATAAGATAAGGAACACACCCATTATAAAGAAATCACTTTAGGATTCTCTTTTTAAGCTGTTCCTTAAAACACTAGTGCTTAGGAAATCTATTGGAGGCAGAAGGAGTCAAGGGTAGCCTAGGGTTAGGGTTAGGCTTAGGGTTAGGCTTAGGGTACGGCTTAGGGTACGGGTTCGGGTACGGTGTAGGGTATGGGTTAGGGTTAGGGTTAGGGTCAGTGTTAGGGTTAGGGCTCGGTTTACGGTACGGGTTAGGATTAGGGTACGTGTTAGGGTTAGGGTAGGGGTTAGGGTTAGGGTACGCGTTAGGGTTAGGGTAGTTATTAAACCTATCCCACTCTCTAGATACCCCTTAGCACGTAAAGGAATATTATTTGGGGGTCCAGCCATGGAGAAGAGTTTAGACACTATAACACACCCATTATAAAGAAATCACATTAGGATTCTCTTTTTAAGCTGTTCCTTAAAACACTAGTGCTTAGGAAATCTCTTGGAGGCAGAAGCAGTCAAGGGTAGCCTAGGGTTAGGGTTAGGCTTAGGGTTAGGCTTATGGTACGGCTTAGGGTACGGGTTCGGGGAGGGGTTCGGGTACGGCGTAGGGTATGGGTTAGGGTTACTGTTAGCTTTAGGGCTCGGTTTAGGGTACGGTGTAGGATTAGGGTACGTGTTAGGGTTAGGGTAGGGGTTAGGGTTAGGGTACGCATTAGGGTTAGGGTAGTTATTAAACCTATCCCACTCACTAGATACCCCTTAGCACGTAAAGGAATATTATTTGGGGGTCCAGCCATGGAGAAGAATTTAGACACTAGGATAAGATAAGGAACACACCCATTATAAAGAAATCACTTTAGGATTCTCTTTTTAAGCTGTTCCTTAAAACACTAGTGCTTAGGAAATCTATTGGAGGCAGAAGCAGTCAAGGGTAGCCTAGGGTTATGGTTAGGCTTAGGGTTAGGCTTAGGATACGGCTTAGTGTATGGCTTCGGGGAGGGCGTCGGATACGGCGTAGGGTATGGGTTAGGGTTAGGGTTAGGGTTAGTGTTAGGGTTAGGGCTCGGTTTAGGGTACGGGTTAGGATTAGGGTACGTGTTAGGGTTTGGGTAGGGGTTAGGGTTAGGGTACGCGTTAGGGTTAGGGTAGTTATTAAACCTATCCCACTCTCTAGATACCCCTTAGCACGTAAAGGAATATTATTTGGGGGTCCAGCCATGGAGAAGAGTTTAGACACTAGGATAAGATAAGGAACACACCCATTATAAAGAAATCACATTAGGATTCTCTTTTTAAGCTGTTCCTTCAAACACGAGTGCTTAGGAAATCTATTGGAGGCAGAAGCAGTCAAGGGTAGCCTAGGGTTAGGGTTAGGCTTAGGGTACGGCTTAGGGTACGGCTTAGTGTATGGGTTAGGTTTAGGGTTAGGGTTAGTGTTAGGGTTAGGGCTCGGTTTAGGGTACGGGTTAGGATTAGGGTACGTGTTAGGGTTAGGGTACGGTTTAGGGTTAGGGTACTTTTTAGGGTTAGGGTAGTTATTAAACCTATCCCACTCTCTAGATACCCCTTAGCATGTAAAGGAATATTATTTGGGGGTCCAGCCATGGAGAAGAGTTTAGACACAAGGATAAGATAAGGAACACACCCATTATAAAGAAATCACATTAGGATTCTCTTTTTAAGCTGTTCCTTCAAACACTATTGCTTAGGAAATCTATTGGAGGCAGAAGCAGTCAAGGGTAGCCTAGGGTTAGGGTTAGGCTTAGGGTTAGGCTTAGGGTACGGCTTAGGGTACGGTTTGGGGGAGGGGTTCGGGTACGGCGTAGGGTATGGGTTAGGGTTACTGTTAGGTTCAGGGCTCGGTTTAGGATACGGTGTAGGATTAGGGTACGTGTTAGAGTTAGGGTAGGGGTTAGGGTTAGGGTACGCATTAGGGTTAGGGTAGTTATTAAACCTATCCCACTCTCTAGATACCCCTTAGCACGTAAAGGAATATTATTTGGGGGTCCAGCCATGGAGAAGAGTTTAGACACTAGGATAAGATAAGGAACACACCCATTATAAAGAAATCACTTTAGGATTCTCTTTTTAAGCTGTTCCTTAAAACACTAGTGCTTAGGAAATCTATTGGAGGCAGAAGCAGTCAAGGGTAGCCTAGGGTTAGGGTTAGGCTTAGGGTTAGGCTTAGGGTACGGCTTAGGGTACGGGTTCGGGGAGGGGTTCGGGTACGGCGTAGGGTATGGGTTAGGGTTAGGGTTAGGGTTAGTGTTAGGGTTAGGGCTCGGTTTACGGTACGGGTTAGGATTAGGGTACGTGTTAGGGTTAGGGTAGGGGTTAGGGTTAGGGTACGCGTTAGGGTTAGGGTAGTTATTAAACCTATCCCACTCTCTAGATACCCCTTAGCACGTAAAGGAATATTATTTGGGGGTCCAGCCATGGAGAAGAGTTTAGACACTAGGATAAGATAAGGAACACACCCATTATAAAGAAATCACTTTAGGATTCTCTTTTTAAGCTGTTCCTTAAAACACTAGTGCTTAGGAAATCTATTGGAGGCAGAAGCAGTCAAGGGTAGCCTAGGGTTAGGGTTAGGCTTAGGGTTAGGCTTAGGGTACGGCTTAGGGTACGGGTTCGGGGAGGGGTTCGGGTACGGCGTAGGGTATGGGTTAGGGTTAGGGTTAGGGTTAGTGTTAGGGTTAGGGCTTGGTTTAGCGTACGGGTTAGGTTTAGGGTACGTGTTAGGGTTAGGGTAGGGGTTAGGGTTAGGGTACGCATTAGGGATAGGGTAGTTATTAAACCTATCCCACTCTCTAGATACCCCTTAGCACGTAAAGGAATATTATTTGGGGGTCCAGCCATGGAGAAGAGTTTAGACACTAGGATAAGATAAGGAACACACCCATTATAGAGAAATCACATTAGGATTCTCTTTTTCAGCTGTTCCTTAAAAGACTAGTGCTTAGGAAATCTATTGGAGGCAGAAGCAGTCAAGGGTAGCCTAGGGTTAGGTTTAGGCTTAGGGTTAGGCTTAGGGTACGGCTTAGGGTACGGGTTCGGGTATGGCGTAGGGTATGGGTTAGGGTTAGGGTTAGGGTTAGTGTTAGGGTTAGGGCTCGGTTTAGGGTACGGGTTAGGATTAGGGTACGTGTTAGGGTTTGGGTAGGGTTTAGGGTTAGGGTACGCGTTAGGGTTAGGGTAGTTATTAAACCTATCCCACTCTCTAGATACCCCTTAGCACGTAAAGGAATATTATTTGGGGGTCCAGCCATGGAGAAGAGTTTAGACACTAGGATAAGATAAGGAACACACCCATTATAGAGAAATCACATTAGCATTCTCTTTTTCAGCTGTTCCTTAAAACACTAGTGCTTAGGAAATCTCTTGGAGGCAGAAGCAGTCAAGGGTAGCCTAGGGTTAGGGTTAGGCCTAGGGTTAGGCTTAGGGTACGGCTTAGGGTACGATTCGGGGAGGGGTTCGGGTACGGCGTAGGGTATGGGTTAGGGTTAGGGTTAGGGTTCGTGTTAGGGTTAGGGCTCGGTTTAGGGTACGGGTTAGGATTAGGGTACGTGTTAGGGTTAGGGTAGGGGTTAGGGTTAGGGTACGCGTTAGGGTTAGGGTAGTTATTAAACCTATCCCACTCTCTAGATACCCCTTAGCACGTAAAGGAATATTATTTGGGGGTCCAGCCATGGAGAAGAGTTTAGACACTAGGATAAGATAAGGAACACACCCATTATAAAGAAATCACATTAGGATTCTCTTTTTAAGCTGTTCCTTAAAACACTAGTGCTTAGGAAATCTATTGGAGGCAGAAGCAGTCAAGGGTAGCCTAGGGTTAGGGTTAGGCTTAGGGTTAGGCTTAGGGTACGGCTTAGGGTACGGGTTCGGGTACGGCGTAGGTTATGGGTTAGGGTTAGGGTTAGTGTTAGGGTTAGGGCTCGGTTTACGGTACGGGTTAGGATTAGGGTACGTGTTAGGGTTAGGGTAGGGGTTAGGGTTAGGGTACGCGTTAGGGTTAGGGTAGTTATTAAACCTATCCCACTCTCTAGATACCCCTTAGCACGTAAAGGAATATTATTTGGGGGTCCAGCCATGGAGAAGAGTTTAGACACTAGAACACACCCATTATAAAGAAATCACATTAGGATTCTCTTTTTAAGCTGTTCCTTAAAACACTAGTGCTTAGGAAATCTCTTGGAAGCAGAAGCAGTCAAGGGTAGCCTAGGGTTAGGGTTAGGCTTAGGGTTAGGCTTATGGTACGGCTTAGGGTACGGGTTCGGGGAGGGGTTCGGGTACGGCGTAGGGTATGGGTTAGGGTTACTGTTAGGTTCAGGGCTCGGTTTAGGGTACGGTGTAGGATTAGGGTACGTGTTAGAGTTAGGGTAGGGGTTAGGGTTAGGGTACGCATTAGGGTTAGGGTAGTTATTAAACCTATCCCACTCTCTAGATACCCCTTAGCACGTAAAGGAATATTATTTGGGGGTCCAGCCATGGAGAAGAGTTTAGACACTAGGATAAGATAAGGAACACACCCATTATAAAGAAATCACTTTAGGATTCTCTTTTTAAGCTGTTCCTTAAAACACTAGTGCTTAGGAAATCTATTGGAGGCAGAAGCAGTCAAGGGTAGCCTAGGGTTAGGGTTAGGCTTAGGGTTAGGCTTAGGGTACGGCTTAGGGTACGGGTTCGGGGAGGGGTTCGGGTACGGCGTAGGGTATGGGTTAGGGTTAGGGTTAGGGTTAGTGTTAGGGTTAGGGCTCGGTTTACGGTACGGGTTAGGATTAGGGTACGTGTTAGGGTTAGGGTAGGGGTTAGGGTTAGGGTACGCGTTAGGGTTAGGGTAGTTATTAAACCTATCCCACTCTCTAGATACCCCTTAGCACGTAAAGGAATATTATTTGGGGGTCCAGCCATGGAGAAGAGTTTAGACACTAGGATAAGATAAGGAACACACCCATTATAAAGAAATCACTTTAGGATTCTCTTTTTAAGCTGTTCCTTAAAACACTAGTGCTTAGGAAATCTATTGGAGGCAGAAGCAGTCAAGGGTAGCCTAGGGTTAGGGTTAGGCTTAGGGTTAGGCTTAGGGTACGGCTTAGGGTACGGGTTCGGGGAGGGGTTCGGGTACGGCGTAGGGTATGGGTTAGGGTTAGGGTTAGGGTTAGTGTTAGGGTTAGGGCTTGGTTTAGCGTACGGGTTAGGTTTAGGGTACGTGTTAGGGTTAGGGTAGGGGTTAGGGTTAGGGTACGCATTAGGGATAGGGTAGTTATTAAACCTATCCCACTCTCTAGATACCCCTTAGCACGTAAAGGAATATTATTTGGGGGTCCAGCCATGGAGAAGAGTTTAGACACTAGGATAAGATAAGGAACACACCCATTATAGAGAAATCACATTAGGATTCTCTTTTTCAGCTGTTCCTTAAAAGACTAGTGCTTAGGAAATCTATTGGAGGCAGAAGGAGTCAAGGGTAGCCTAGGGTTAGGTTTAGGCTTAGGGTTAGGCTTAGGGTACGGCTTAGGGTACGGGTTCGGGTATGGCGTAGGGTATGGGTTAGGGTTAGGGTTAGGGTTAGTGTTAGGGTTAGGGCTCGGTTTAGGGTACGGGTTAGGATTAGGGTACGTGTTAGGGTTTGGGTAGGGTTTAGGGTTAGGGTACGCGTTAGGGTTAGGGTAGTTATTAAACCTATCCCACTCTCTAGATACCCCTTAGCACGTAAAGGAATATTATTTGGGGGTCCAGCCATGGAGAAGAGTTTAGACACTAGGATAAGATAAGGAACACACCCATTATAGAGAAATCACATTAGCATTCTCTTTTTCAGCTGTTCCTTAAAACACTAGTGCTTAGGAAATCTCTTGGAGGCAGAAGCAGTCAAGGGTAGCCTAGGGTTAGGGTTAGGCCTAGGGTTAGGCTTAGGGTACGGCTTAGGGTACGATTCGGGGAGGGGTTCGGGTACGGCGTAGGGTATGGGTTAGGGTTAGGGTTAGGGTTCGTGTTAGGGTTAGGGCTCGGTTTAGGGTACGGGTTAGGATTAGGGTACGTGTTAGGGTTAGGGTAGGGGTTAGGGTTAGGGTACGCGTTAGGGTTAGGGTAGTTATTAAACCTATCCCACTCTCTAGATACCCCTTAGCACGTAAAGGAATATTATTTGGGGGTCCAGCCATGGAGAAGAGTTTAGACACTAGGATAAGATAAGGAACACACCCATTATAAAGAAATCACATTAGGATTCTCTTTTTAAGCTGTTCTTTCAAACACTAGTGCTTAGCAAATCTATTGGAGGCAGAAGCAGTCAAGGGTAGCCTAGGGTTAGGGTTAGGCTTAGGGTACGGCTTAGGGTACGGCTTAGGGTACGGGTTCGGGGAGGGGTTCGGGTATGGCGTAGGGTATGGGTTAGGGTTAGGGTTAGGGTTAGTGTTAGGGTTAGGGCTCGGTTTAGGGTACGGGTTAGGATTAGGGTACGTGATAGGGTTAGGGTAGGGGTTAGGGTTAGGGTACGCATTAGGGTTAGGGTAGTTATTAAACCTATCCCACTCTCTAGATACCCCTTAGCACGTAAAGGCATATTATTTGGGGGTCCAGCCATGGAGAAGAGTTTAGACACTAGGATAAGATAAGGAACACACCCATTATAAAGAAATCACATTAGGATTCTCTTTTTAAGCTGTTCCTTAAAACACTAGTGCTTAGGAAATCTATTGGAGGCAGAAGCAGTCAAGGGTAGCCTAGGGTTAGGGTTAGGCTTAGGGTACGGCTTAGGGTACGGCTTAGGGTACGGGTTCGGGGAGGGGTTCGGGTATGGCGTAGGGTATGGGTTAGGGTTAGGGTTAGGGTTAGGGTACGCATTAGGGTTAGGGTAGTTATTAAACCTATCCCACTCTCTAGATACCCCTTAGCACGTAAAGGAATATTATTTGGGGGTCCAGCCATGGAGAAGAGTTTAGACACTAGGATAAGATAAGGAACACACCCATTATAAAGAAATCACATTAGGATTCTCTTTTTAAGCTGTTCCTTAAAACACTAGTGCTTAGGAAATCTATTGGAGGCAGAAGCAGTCAAGGGTAGCCTAGGGTTAGGGTTAGGCTTAGGGTTAGGCTTAGGGTACGACTTAGGGTACGGGTTCGGGGAGGGGTTCGGGTACGGCGTAGGGTATGGGTTAGGGTTAGGGTTAGGGTTAGTGTTAGGGTTAGGGCTCGGTTTAGGGTACGGGTTAGGATTAGGGTACGTGTTAGGGTTAGGGTAGGGGTTAGGGTTAGGGTACGCGTTAGGGTTAGGGTAGTTATTAAACCTATCCCACTCTCTAGATACCCCTTAGCACGTAAAGGAATATTATTTGGGGGTCCAGCCATGGAGAAGAGTTTAGACACTAGGTTAAAATAAGGAACACATACATTATAAAGAAATCACATTAGGATTCTCTTTTTAAGCTGTTCCTTAAAACACTAGTGCTTAGGAAATCTATTGGAGGCAGAAGCAGTCAAGGGTAGCCTAGGGTTAGGGTTAGGCTTAGGGTTAGGCTTAGGGTACGGCTTAGGGTACGGTTCGGGGAGGTGTTCGGGTACGGCGTAGGGTATGGGTTAGGGTTAGGGTTAGGGTTCGTGTTAGGGTTAGGGCTCGGTTTAGGGTACGGGTTAGGATTAGGGTACGTGTTAGGGTTAGGGTAGGGGTGAGGGTTAGGGTACGCATTAGGGTTAGGGTAGTTAGTAAACCTATCCCACTCTCTAGATACCCCTTAGCACGTAAAGGAATATTACTTGGGGGTCCAGCCATGGAGAAGAGTTTAGACACTAGGATAAGATAAGGAACACACCCATTATAAAGAAATCACCTTAGGATTCTCTTTTTAAGCTGTTCCTTAAAACACTAGTGCTTAGGAAATCTATTGGAGGCAGAAGCAGTCAAGGGTAGCCTAGGGTTAGGGTTAGGCTTAGGGTTAGGCTTAGGGTACGGCTTAGGGTATGGGTTAGGTTTAGGGTTAGGGTTAGTGTTAGGGTTAGGGCTCGGTTTAGGGTACGGGTTAGGATTAGGGTACGTGTTAGGGTTAGGGTACGGTTTAGGGTTAGGGTACTTTTTAGGGTTAGGGTAGTTATTAAACCTATCCCACTCTCTAGATACCCCTTAGCATGTAAAGGAATATTATTTGGGGGTCCAGCCATGGAGAAGAGTTTAGACACTATAACACACCCATTATAAAGAAATCACATTAGGATTCTCTTTTTAAGCTGTTCCTTCAAACACTAGTGCTTAGGAAATCTCTTGGAGGCAGAAGCAGTCAAGGGTAGCCTAGGGTTAGGGTTAGGCTTAGGGTTAGGCTTATGGTACGGCTTAGGGTACGGGTTCGGGGAGGGGTTCGGGTACGGCGTAGGGTATGGGTTAGGGTTACTGTTAGGTTTAGGGCTCGGTTTAGGGTACGGTGTAGGATTAGGGAACGTGTTAGGGTTAGGGTAGGGGTTAGGGTTAGGGTACGCATTAGGGTTAGGGTAGTTATTAAAACTATCCCACTCACTAGATACCCCTTAGCACGTAAAGGAATATTATTTGGGGGTCCAGCCATGGAGAAGAATTTAGACACTAGGATAAGATAAGGAACACACCCATTATAAAGAAATCACTTTAGGATTCCCTTTTTAAGCTGTTCCTTAAAACACTAGTGCTTAGGAAATCTATTGGAGGCAGAAGCAGTCAAGGGTAGCCTAGGGTTAGGGTTAGGCTTAGGGTTAGGCTTAGGGTACGGCTTAGGGTACGGTTTGGGGGAGGGGTTCGGGTACGGCGTAGGGTATGGGTTAGGGTTAGGGTTAGGGTTAGTGTTAGGGTTAGGGCTCGGTTTAGGGTACGGGTTAGGATTAGGGTACGTGTTAGGGTTAGGGTAGGGGTTAGGGTTAGGGTACGCGTTAGGGTTAGGGTAGTTATTAAACCTATCCCACTCTCTAGAAACACCTTAGCACGTAAAGGAATATTATTTGGGGGTCCAGCCATGGAGAAGAGTTTAGACACTAGGATAAGATAAGGAACACACCCATTATAAAGAAATCACATTAGGATTCTCTTTTTCAGCTGTTCCTTAAAACACGAGTGCTTAGGAAATCTCTTGGAGGCAGAAGCAGTCAAGGGTAGCCTAGGGTTAGGGTTAGGCTTAGGGTTAGGCTTAGGGTACGGCTTAGGGTATGGCTTCGGGGAGGGGGTCGGGTACGGCGTAGGGTATGGGTTAGGGTTAGGGTTAGGGTTAGTGTTAGGGTTAGGGCTCGGTTTAGGGTACGGGTTAGGATTAGGGTACGTGTTAGGGTTTGGGTAGGGTTTAGGGTTAGGGTACGCGTTAGGGTTAGGGTAGTTATTAAACCTATCCCACTCTCTAGATACCCCTTAGCACGTAAAGGAATATTATTTGGGGGTCCAGCCATGGAGAAGAGTTTAGACACTAGGATAAGATAAGGAACACACCCATTATAGAGAAATCACATTAGCATTCTCTTTTTCAGCTGTTCCTTAAAACACTAGTGCTTAGGAAATCTCTTGGAGGCAGAAGCAGTCAAGGGTAGCCTAGGGTTAGGGTTAGGCCTAGGGTTAGGCTTAGGGTACGGCTTAGGGTACGATTCGGGGAGGGGTTCGGGTACGGCGTAGGGTATGGGTTAGGGTTAGGGTTAGGGTTCGTGTTAGGGTTAGGGCTCGGTTTAGGGTACGGGTTAGGATTAGGGTACGTGTTAGGGTTAGGGTAGGGGTTAGGGTTAGGGTACGCGTTAGGGTTAGGGTAGTTATTAAACCTATCCCACTCTCTAGATACCCCTTAGCACGTAAAGGAATATTATTTGGGGGTCCAGCCATGGAGAAGAGTTTAGACACTAGGATAAGATAAGGAACACACCCATTATAAAGAAATCACATTAGGATTCTCTTTTTAAGCTGTTCTTTCAAACACTAGTGCTTAGCAAATCTATTGGAGGCAGAAGCAGTCAAGGGTAGCCTAGGGTTAGGGTTAGGCTTAGGGTACGGCTTAGGGTACGGCTTAGGGTACGGGTTCGGGGAGGGGTTCGGGTATGGCGTAGGGTATGGGTTAGGGTTAGGGTTAGGGTTAGTGTTAGGGTTAGGGCTCGGTTTAGGGTACGGGTTAGGATTAGGGTACGTGATAGGGTTAGGGTAGGGGTTAGGGTTAGGGTACGCATTAGGGTTAGGGTAGTTATTAAACCTATCCCACTCTCTAGATACCCCTTAGCACGTAAAGGCATATTATTTGGGGGTCCAGCCATGGAGAAGAGTTTAGACACTAGGATAAGATAAGGAACACACCCATTATAAAGAAATCACATTAGGATTCTCTTTTTAAGCTGTTCCTTAAAACACTAGTGCTTAGGAAATCTATTGGAGGCAGAAGCAGTCAAGGGTAGCCTAGGGTTAGGGTTAGGCTTAGGGTACGGCTTAGGGTACGGCTTAGGGTACGGGTTCGGGGAGGGGTTCGGGTATGGCGTAGGGTATGGGTTAGGGTTAGGGTTAGGGTTAGGGTACGCATTAGGGTTAGGGTAGTTATTAAACCTATCCCACTCTCTAGATACCCCTTAGCACGTAAAGGAATATTATTTGGGGGTCCAGCCATGGAGAAGAGTTTAGACACTAGGATAAGATAAGGAACACACCCATTATAAAGAAATCACATTAGGATTCTCTTTTTAAGCTGTTCCTTAAAACACTAGTGCTTAGGAAATCTATTGGAGGCAGAAGCAGTCAAGGGTAGCCTAGGGTTAGGGTTAGGCTTAGGGTTAGGCTTAGGGTACGACTTAGGGTACGGGTTCGGGGAGGGGTTCGGGTACGGCGTAGGGTATGGGTTAGGGTTAGGGTTAGGGTTAGTGTTAGGGTTAGGGCTCGGTTTAGGGTACGGGTTAGGATTAGGGTACGTGTTAGGGTTAGGGTAGGGGTTAGGGTTAGGGTACGCGTTAGGGTTAGGGTAGTTATTAAACCTATCCCACTCTCTAGATACCCCTTAGCACGTAAAGGAATATTATTTGGGGGTCCAGCCATGGAGAAGAGTTTAGACACTAGGTTAAAATAAGGAACACATACATTATAAAGAAATCACATTAGGATTCTCTTTTTAAGCTGTTCCTTAAAACACTAGTGCTTAGGAAATCTATTGGAGGCAGAAGCAGTCAAGGGTAGCCTAGGGTTAGGGTTAGGCTTAGGGTTAGGCTTAGGGTACGGCTTAGGGTACGGTTCGGGGAGGTGTTCGGGTACGGCGTAGGGTATGGGTTAGGGTTAGGGTTAGGGTTCGTGTTAGGGTTAGGGCTCGGTTTAGGGTACGGGTTAGGATTAGGGTACGTGTTAGGGTTAGGGTAGGGGTGAGGGTTAGGGTACGCATTAGGGTTAGGGTAGTTAGTAAACCTATCCCACTCTCTAGATACCCCTTAGCACGTAAAGGAATATTACTTGGGGGTCCAGCCATGGAGAAGAGTTTAGACACTAGGATAAGATAAGGAACACACCCATTATAAAGAAATCACCTTAGGATTCTCTTTTTAAGCTGTTCCTTAAAACACTAGTGCTTAGGAAATCTATTGGAGGCAGAAGCAGTCAAGGGTAGCCTAGGGTTAGGGTTAGGCTTAGGGTTAGGCTTAGGGTACGGCTTAGGGTACGGGTTCGGGGAGGGGTTCGGGTACGGCGTAGGGTATGGGTTAGGGTTAGGGTTAGGGTTAGTGTTAGGGTTAGGGCTCGGTTTAGGGTACGGGTTAGGATTAGGGTACGTGTTAGGGTTAGGGTAGGGGTTAGGGTTAGGGTACGCGTTAGGGTTAGGGTAGTTATTAAACCTATCCCACTCTCTAGATACCCCTTAGCACGTAAAGGAATATTATTTGGGGGTCCAGCCATGGAGAAGAGTTTAGACACTAGGTTAAAATAAGGAACACATACATTATAAAGAAATCACATTAGGATTCTCTTTTTAAGCTGTTCCTTAAAACACTAGTGCTTAGGAAATCTATTGGAGGCAGAAGCAGTCAAGGGTAGCCTAGGGTTAGGGTTAGGCTTAGGGTTAGGCTTAGGGTACGGCTTAGGGTACGGGTTTGGGGAGGGGTTCGTGTACGACGTAGGGTATGGGTTAGGGTTAGGGTTAGGGTTTGAGTTAGGATTAGGGCTCGGTTTTGGGTACGGGTTAGGATTAGGGTACGTTTTAGGGTTAGGGTAGGGGTTAGGGTTAGGGTACGCGTTAGGGTTAGGGTAGTTATTAAACCTATCCCACTCTCTAGATACCCCTTAGCACATAAAGGAATATTATTTGGGGGTCCAGCCATTGAGAAGAGTTTAGACACTAGGATAAGATAAGGAACACACCCATTATAAAGAAATCACATTAGGATTCTCTTTTTAAGCTGTTCCTTCAAACACTAGTGCTTAGGAAATCTATTGGAGGCAGAAGCAGTCAAGGGTAGCCTAGGGTTAGGGTTAGGCTTAGGGTTAGGCTTAGGGTACGGCTTAGGGTATGGGTTAGGTTTAGGGTTAGGGTTAGTGTTAGGGTTAGGGCTCGGTTTAGGGTACGGGTTAGGATTAGGGTACGTGTTAGGGTTAGGGTACGGTTTAGGGTTAGGGTACTTTTTAGGGTTAGGGTAGTTATTAAACCTATCCCACTCTCTAGATACCCCTTAGCATGTAAAGGAATATTATTTGGGGGTCCAGCCATGGAGAAGAGTTTAGACACTATAACACACCCATTATAAAGAAATCACATTAGGATTCTCTTTTTAAGCTGTTCCTTCAAACACTAGTGCTTAGGAAATCTCTTGGAGGCAGAAGCAGTCAAGGGTAGCCTAGGGTTAGGGTTAGGCTTAGGGTTAGGCTTATGGTACGGCTTAGGGTACGGGTTCGGGGAGGGGTTCGGGTACGGCGTAGGGTATGGGTTAGGGTTACTGTTAGGTTTAGGGCTCGGTTTAGGGTACGGTGTAGGATTAGGGAACGTGTTAGGGTTAGGGTAGGGGTTAGGGTTAGGGTACGCATTAGGGTTAGGGTAGTTATTAAAACTATCCCACTCACTAGATACCCCTTAGCACGTAAAGGAATATTATTTGGGGGTCCAGCCATGGAGAAGAATTTAGACACTAGGATAAGATAAGGAACACACCCATTATAAAGAAATCACTTTAGGATTCCCTTTTTAAGCTGTTCCTTAAAACACTAGTGCTTAGGAAATCTATTGGAGGCAGAAGCAGTCAAGGGTAGCCTAGGGTTAGGGTTAGGCTTAGGGTTAGGCTTAGGGTACGGCTTAGGGTACGGTTTGGGGGAGGGGTTCGGGTACGGCGTAGGGTATGGGTTAGGGTTAGGGTTAGGGTTAGTGTTAGGGTTAGGGCTCGGTTTAGGGTACGGGTTAGGATTAGGGTACGTGTTAGGGTTAGGGTAGGGGTTAGGGTTAGGGTACGCGTTAGGGTTAGGGTAGTTATTAAACCTATCCCACTCTCTAGAAACACCTTAGCACGTAAAGGAATATTATTTGGGGGTCCAGCCATGGAGAAGAGTTTAGACACTAGGATAAGATAAGGAACACACCCATTATAAAGAAATCACATTAGGATTCTCTTTTTCAGCTGTTCCTTAAAACACGAGTGCTTAGGAAATCTCTTGGAGGCAGAAGCAGTCAAGGGTAGCCTAGGGTTAGGGTTAGGCTTAGGGTTAGGCTTAGGGTACGGCTTAGGGTATGGCTTCGGGGAGGGGGTCGGGTACGGCGTAGGGTATGGGTTAGGGTTAGGGTTAGGGTTAGTGTTAGGGTTAGGGCTCGGTTTAGGGTACGGGTTAGGATTAGGGTACGTGTTAGGGTTTGGGTAGGGGTTAGGGTTAGGGTACGTGTTAGGGTTAGGGTAGTTATTAAACCTATCCCACTCTCTAGATACCCCTTAGCACGTAAAGGAATATTATTTGGGGGTCCAGCCATGGAGAAGAGTTTAGACACTAGGATAAGATAAGGAACACACCCATTATAAAGAAATCACTTTAGGATTCTCTTTTTAAGCTGTTCCTTAAAACACTAGTGCTTAGGAAATCTATTGGAGGCAGAAGGAGTCAAGGGTAGCCTAGGGTTAGGGTTAGGCTTAGGGTTAGGCTTAGGGTACGGCTTAGGGTATGGCTTCGGGGAGGGGGTCGGGTACGGCGTAGGGTATGGGTTAGTGTTAGGGTTAGGGTTAGTGTTAGGGTTAGGGCTCGGTTTAGGGTACGGGTTAGGATTAGGGTACGTGTTAGGGTTTGGGTAGGGGTTAGGGTTAGGGTACGCGTTAGGGTTAGGGTAGTTATTAAACCTATCCCACTCTCTAGATACCCCTTAGCACGTAAAGGAATATTATTTGGGGGTCCAGCCATGGAGAAGAGTTTAGACACTAGGATAAGATTAGGAACACACCCATTATAAAGAAATCACATTAGGATTCTCTTTTTAAGCTGTTCCTTAAAACACTAGTGCTTAGGAAATCTATTGGAGGCAGAAGCAGTCAAGGGTAGCCTAGGGTTAGGGTTAGGCTTAGGGTTAGGCTTAGGGTACGGCTTAGGGTACGGGTTCGGGTACGGTGTAGGGTATGGGTTAGGGTTAGGGTTAGGGTCAGTGTTAGGGTTAGGGCTCGGTTTACGGTACGGGTTAGGATTAGGGTACGTGTTAGGGTTAGGGTAGGGGTTAGGGTTAGGGTACGCGTTAGGGTTAGGGTAGTTATTAAACCTATCCCACTCTCTAGATACCCCTTAGCACGTAAAGGAATATTATTTGGGGGTCCAGCCATGGAGAAGAGTTTAGACACTATAACACACCCATTATAAAGAAATCACATTAGGATTCTCTTTTTAAGCTGTTCCTTACAACACTAGTGCTTAGGAAATCTCTTGGAGGCAGAAGCAGTCAAGGGTAGCCTAGGGTTAGGGTTAGGCTTAGGGTTAGGCTTATGGTACGGCTTAGGGTACGGGTTCGGGGAGGGGTTCGGGTACGGCGTAGGGTATGGGTTAGGGTTACTGTTAGGTTTAGGGCTCGGTTTAGTGTACGGTGTAGGATTAGGGTACGTGTTAGGGTTAGGGTAGGGGTTAGGGTTAGGGTACGCATTAGGGTTAGGGTAGTTATTAAACCTATCCCACTCACTAGATACCCCTTAGCACGTAAAGGAATATTATTTGGGGGTCCAGCCATGGAGAAGAATTTAGACACTAGGATAAGATAAGGAACACACCCATTATAAAGAAATCACTTTAGGATTCTCTTTTTAAGCTGTTCCTTAAAACACTAGTGCTTAGGAAATCTATTGGAGGCAGAAGCAGTCAAGGGTAGCCTAGGGTTAGGGTTAGGCTTAGGGTTAGGCTTAGGATACGGCTTAGTGTATGGCTTCGGGGAGGGCGTCGGATACGGCGTAGGGTATGGGTTAGGGTTAGGGTTAGGGTTAGTGTTAGGGTTAGGGCTCGGTTTAGGGTACGGGTTAGGATTAGGGTACGTGTTAGGGTTTGGGTAGGGGTTAGGGTTAGGGTACGCGTTAGGGTTAGGGTAGTTATTAAACCTATCCCACTCTCTAGATACCCCTTAGCACGTAAAGGAATATTATTTGGGGGTCCAGCCATGGAGAAGAGTTTAGACACTAGGATAAGATAAGGAACACACCCATTATAAAGAAATCACATTAGGATTCTCTTTTTAAGCTGTTCCTTAAAACACTAGTGCTTAGGAAATCTATTGGAGGCAGAAGCAGTCAAGGGTAGCCTAGGGTTAGGGTTAGGCTTAGGGTACGGCTTAGGGTACGGGTTCGGGGAGGGGTTCGGGTACGGCGTAGGGTATGGGTTAGGGTTAGGGTTAGGGTTAGTGTTAGGGTTAGGGCTCGGTTTAGGGTACGGGTTAGGATTAGAGTATGTGTTAGGGTTTGGGTAGGTGTTAGGGTTAGGGTACGCGTTAGGGTTAGGGTAGTTATTAAACCTATCCCACTCTCTAGATACCCCTTAGCACGTAAAGGAATATTACTTGGGGGTCCAGCCATGGAGAAGAGTTTAGACACTAGGATAAGATAAGGAACACACCCATTATAGAGAAATCACATTAGGATTCTCTTTTTAAGCTGTTCTTTCAAACACTAGTGCTTAGCAAATCTATTGGAGGCAGAAGCAGTCAAGGGTAGCCTAGGGTTAGGGTTAGGCTTAGGGTTAGGCTTAGGGTACGGCTTAGGGTATGGGTTCGGGGAGGGGTTCGGGTATGGCGTAGGGTATGGGTTAGGGTTAGGGTTAGGGTTAGTGTTAGGGTTAGGGCTCGGTTTAGGGTACGGGTTAGGATTAGGGTACGTGTTAGGGTTTGGGTAGGGGTTAGGGTTAGGGTACGCGTTAGGGTTAGGGTAGTTATTAAACCTATCCCACTCTCTAGATACCCCTTAGCACGTAAAGGAATATTATTTGGGGGTCCAGCCATGGAGAAGAGTTTAGACACTAGGATAAGATAAGGAACACACCCATTATAAAGAAATCACATTAGGATTCTCTTTTTAAGCTGTTCCTTAAAACACTAGTGCTTAGGAAATCTATTGGAGGCAGAAGCAGTCAAGGGTAGCCTAGGGTTAGGGTTAGGCTTAGGGTTAGGCTTAGGGTACGGCTTAGGGTACGGGTTCGGGTACGGTGTAGGGTATGGGTTAGGGTTAGGGTTAGGGTCAGTGTTAGGGTTAGGGCTCGGTTTACGGTACGGGTTAGGATTAGGGTACGTGTTAGGGTTAGGGTAGGGGTTAGGGTTAGGGTACGCGTTAGGGTTAGGGTAGTTATTAAACCTATCCCACTCTCTAGATACCCCTTAGCACGTAAAGGAATATTGTTTGGGGGTCCAGCCATGGAGAAGAGTTTAGACACTATAACACACCCATTATAAAGAAATCACATTAGGATTCTCTTTTTAAGCTGTTCCTTAAAACACTAGTGCTTAGGAAATCTCTTGGAGGCAGAAGCAGTCAAGGGTAGCCTAGGGTTAGGGTTAGGCTTAGGGTTAGGCTTATGGTATGGCTTAGGGTACGGGTTCGGGGAGGGGTTCGGGTACGGCGTAGGGTATGGGTTAGGGTTACTGTTAGGTTTAGGGCTCGGTTTAGTGTACGGTGTAGGATTAGGGTACGTGTTAGGGTTAGGGTAGGGGTTAGGGTTAGGGTACGCATTAGGGTTAGGGTAGTTATTAAACCTATCCCACTCACTAGATACCCCTTAGCACGTAAAGGAATATTATTTGGGGGTCCAGCCATGGAGAAGAATTTAGACACTAGGATAAGATAAGGAACACACCCATTATAAAGAAATCACTTTAGGATTCTCTTTTTAAGCTGTTCCTTAAAACACTAGTGCTTAGGAAATCTATTGGAGGCAGAAGCAGTCAAGGGTAGCCTAGGGTTAGGGTTAGGCTTAGGGTTAGGCTTAGGATACGGCTTAGTGTATGGCTTCGGGGAGGGCGTCGGATACGGCGTAGGGTATGGGTTAGGGTTAGGGTTAGGGTTAGTGTTAGGGTTAGGGCTCGGTTTAGGGTACGGGTTAGGATTAGGGTACGTGTTAGGGTTTGGGTAGGGGTTAGGGTTAGGGTACGCGTTAGGGTTAGGGTAGTTATTAAACCTATCCCACTCTCTAGATACCCCTTAGCACGTAAAGGAATATTATTTGGGGGTCCAGCCATGGAGAAGAGTTTAGACACTAGGATAAGATAAGGAACACACCCATTATAAAGAAATCACATTAGGATTCTCTTTTTAAGCTGTTCCTTAAAACACTAGTGCTTAGGAAATCTATTGGAGGCAGAAGCAGTCAAGGGTAGCCTAGGGTTAGGGTTAGGCTTAGGGTACGGCTTAGGGTACGGGTTCGGGGAGGGGTTCGGGTACGGCGTAGGGTATGGGTTAGGGTTAGGGTTAGGGTTAGTGTTAGGGTTAGGGCTCGGTTTAGGGTACGGGTTAGGATTAGAGTATGTGTTAGGGTTTGGGTAGGTGTTAGGGTTAGGGTACGCGTTAGGGTTAGGGTAGTTATTAAACCTATCCCACTCTCTAGATACCCCTTAGCACGTAAAGGAATATTACTTGGGGGTCCAGCCATGGAGAAGAGTTTAGACACTAGGATAAGATAAGGAACACACCCATTATAGAGAAATCACATTAGGATTCTCTTTTTAAGCTGTTCTTTCAAACACTAGTGCTTAGCAAATCTATTGGAGGCAGAAGCAGTCAAGGGTAGCCTAGGGTTAGGGTTAGGCTTAGGGTTAGGCTTAGGGTACGGCTTAGGGTACGGGTTCGGGGAGGGGTTCGGGTATGGCGTAGGGTATGGGTTAGGGTTAGGGTTAGGGTTAGTGTTAGGGTTAGGGCTCGGTTTAGGGTACGGGTTAGGATTAGGGTACGTGTTAGGGTTTGGGTAGGGGTTAGGGTTAGGGTACGCGTTAGGGTTAGGGTAGTTATTAAACCTATCCCACTCTCTAGATACCCCTTAGCACGTAAAGGAATATTATTTGGGGGTCCAGCCATGGAGAAGAGTTTAGACACTAGGATAAGATAAGGAACACACCCATTATAAAGAAATCACATTAGGATTCTCTTTTTAAGCTGTTCCTTAAAACACTAGTGCTTAGGAAATCTATTGGAGGCAGAAGCAGTCAAGGGTAGCCTAGGGTTAGGGTTAGGCTTAGGGTTAGGCTTAGGGTACGGCTTAGGGTACGGGTTCGGGTACGGTGTAGGGTATGGGTTAGGGTTAGGGTTAGGGTCAGTGTTAGGGTTAGGGCTCGGTTTACGGTACGGGTTAGGATTAGGGTACGTGTTAGGGTTAGGGTAGGGGTTAGGGTTAGGGTACGCGTTAGGGTTAGGGTAGTTATTAAACCTATCCCACTCTCTAGATACCCCTTAGCACGTAAAGGAATATTATTTGGGGGTCCAGCCATGGAGAAGAGTTTAGACACTATAACACACCCATTATAAAGAAATCACATTAGGATTCTCTTTTTAAGCTGTTCCTTACAACACTAGTGCTTAGGAAATCTCTTGGAGGCAGAAGCAGTCAAGGGTAGCCTAGGGTTAGGGTTAGGCTTAGGGTTAGGCTTATGGTACGGCTTAGGGTACGGGTTCGGGGAGGGGTTCGGGTACGGCGTAGGGTATGGGTTAGGGTTACTGTTAGGTTTAGGGCTCGGTTTAGTGTACGGTGTAGGATTAGGGTACGTGTTAGGGTTAGGGTAGGGGTTAGGGTTAGGGTACGCATTAGGGTTAGGGTAGTTATTAAACCTATCCCACTCACTAGATACCCCTTAGCACGTAAAGGAATATTATTTGGGGGTCCAGCCATGGAGAAGAATTTAGACACTAGGATAAGATAAGGAACACACCCATTATAAAGAAATCACTTTAGGATTCTCTTTTTAAGCTGTTCCTTAAAACACTAGTGCTTAGGAAATCTATTGGAGGCAGAAGCAGTCAAGGGTAGCCTAGGGTTAGGGTTAGGCTTAGGGTTAGGCTTAGGATACGGCTTAGTGTATGGCTTCGGGGAGGGCGTCGGATACGGCGTAGGGTATGGGTTAGGGTTAGGGTTAGGGTTAGTGTTAGGGTTAGGGCTCGGTTTAGGGTACGGGTTAGGATTAGGGTACGTGTTAGGGTTTGGGTAGGGGTTAGGGTTAGGGTACGCGTTAGGGTTAGGGTAGTTATTAAACCTATCCCACTCTCTAGATACCCCTTAGCACGTAAAGGAATATTATTTGGGGGTCCAGCCATGGAGAAGAGTTTAGACACTAGGATAAGATAAGGAACACACCCATTATAAAGAAATCACATTAGGATTCTCTTTTTAAGCTGTTCCTTAAAACACTAGTGCTTAGGAAATCTATTGGAGGCAGAAGCAGTCAAGGGTAGCCTAGGGTTAGGGTTAGGCTTAGGGTACGGCTTAGGGTACGGGTTCGGGGAGGGGTTCGGGTACGGCGTAGGGTATGGGTTAGGGTTAGGGTTAGGGTTAGTGTTAGGGTTAGGGCTCGGTTTAGGGTACGGGTTAGGATTAGAGTATGTGTTAGGGTTTGGGTAGGTGTTAGGGTTAGGGTACGCGTTAGGGTTAGGGTAGTTATTAAACCTATCCCACTCTCTAGATACCCCTTAGCACGTAAAGGAATATTACTTGGGGGTCCAGCCATGGAGAAGAGTTTAGACACTAGGATAAGATAAGGAACACACCCATTATAGAGAAATCACATTAGGATTCTCTTTTTAAGCTGTTCTTTCAAACACTAGTGCTTAGCAAATCTATTGGAGGCAGAAGCAGTCAAGGGTAGCCTAGGGTTAGGGTTAGGCTTAGGGTTAGGCTTAGGGTACGGCTTAGGGTACGGGTTCGGGGAGGGGTTCGGGTATGGCGTAGGATATGGGTTAGGGTTAGGGTTAGGGTTAGTGTTAGGGTTAGGGCTCGGTTTAGGGTACGGGTTAGGATTAGGGTACGTGTTAGGGTTTGGGTAGGGGTTAGGGTTAGGGTACGCGTTAGGGTTAGGGTAGTTATTAAACCTATCCCACTCTCTAGATACCCCTTAGCACGTAAAGGAATATTATTTGGGGGTCCAGCCATGGAGAAGAGTTTAGACACTAGGATAAGATAAGGAACACACCCATTATAAAGAAATCACATTAGGATTCTCTTTTTAAGCTGTTCCTTAAAACACTAGTGCTTAGGAAATCTATTGGAGGCAGAAGCAGTCAAGGGTAGCCTAGGGTTAGGGTTAGGCTTAGGGTTAGGCTTAGGGTACGGCTTAGGGTACGGGTTCGGGTACGGTGTAGGGTATGGGTTAGGGTTAGGGTTAGGGTCAGTGTTAGGGTTAGGGCTCGGTTTACGGTACGGGTTAGGATTAGGGTACGTGTTAGGGTTAGGGTAGGGGTTAGGGTTAGGGTACGCGTTAGGGTTAGGGTAGTTATTAAACCTAT